>NW_010551239.1:50042-112270 GCF_000687285.1 Phaethon lepturus | reverse complement strand
GGACTCCACGTTCAGTGTCTGTGCAGTACAGGTTGATGATATCTTTGACCTTTGTTGTTTTGAAATAACTTTGGTTCACAGTAGCTCTTCCCTCCTACCCTCTGATTAATCTGGCTTTCTAAGCTTTCATTTAACATTGAGAAGAAATGTAGAAGCAGTTTCAAATGATCTTTTTCAAATGTTGTATGTCTAAGGGAGAAGATCACCAGCATTCTTTTAATTTTGGGGAGGAGTCCTTGGCTTCTTTCTTGTCTGCTATTAGTGTTAAATTAACCACATCTTGAATAGTCCCCCCCTAGAAGACTGAAGATGCATTCCCCTGTTGGCACAAGGCACTGCTATGGACAGCTTTTTCCCCAGTGTAGTCAATGTTACCGCCAGTTTTGAATTGTCAACGTGTTTCTGTCTATCTCTTTTCTCTCTTTTAAAGGAATGATCTTAGGACTTCAGAAGATAGCTCAGTCTAACTCAGCCCAAGGTGCACTCAAGAGTATTTTCTTCAGCAGCAGAGCTGTTTAAAGATGATCCCAGCCCTCTTGGCCACTCCTGCTGTAATTTTCTGCCTCCTCAGTTATGCTAGTGCTGCTATTCTGAGGTTCATATGAGATCACGGACATGATTTCAGTGAAGGGAAAAAATGACAACAGAGAAACTTTTCTGAGGATTTGTATTTTAAATTGAATCTGTTTAGTTTTGCAGATCACAGAATAACCCTGCAAACAGTACAGAAGCACAACTGTTTGTTGATAACCAGTGTCGTGGGGTAAGAACCAGTTGGAGGCAGCGGTGACAAGTGGTAATTTCATGAACTGGCTTTGTTCATGAAATTGCACTCTGTCACAAAAAGCTGTCTTTTGGGGTATTCCCCACTACACAGCCTCCTGACTTCATCAGCACAAATCTCCAGTCACAAGGAAACCATGTCCAATTCCTTCCTTACGTTCGGAAACAAGACTTTCAGAGACATGTTGGTACCAGTAGGCTGTTTGGTACTGTAGGTATAAAACTGGAAGGCTAAATGCCTGTCCGTTTCCTCGTCTTGCATGTGTCACGCTGCTAGGTCTAGTTATATTTTAGTGTGAAGGCAAACTCTTATAGACAGTTTCTTCCTCTTTTTTGGAGAATGTATGAGTGGAAATGAACCATACATTTATGAATTTTACACAGACTGGCATACATAAATATGTTATGATAACAAAGTATGATGTGTCATTTGCAGTGAGTCATTAGAGAGCGATTATCTGGTATTAATGTTTGACTAGCACATATGAGTGGTATGCACTGAATCAGGTATGATTCAATGTAATCGCTTCATTATTGCTGGTGGACTTCTGGGTTTTGGCTAGAGATACCTAGCTCCCTTCTATTAAGAAGGCTTTTAAAGCATTTCACTGATACCTTACAACAGTATTGTGAGTGTAGGTAACGGCTATGTTTTGTACCACCAAACTTTTAGGCAAATAACTCTTAAGCCTTTGTGACTTCATAACAATACTGTCCATGATCATCTTATGGTCAGCTAAACAAATTAAATTAGCAGCACTTTTGACCAAGTTAAATCCTATACGACACTGAGAAGAAACTTACACATACTAACTAGAAAACTAAGAGTAGGATCATTTTACATTGTTAAGATGCTGCAAATGAAATGGAAATATACTGTGTTGTAAATCCGCTGTCAAACATCTGATTTAGTTGTCATCACAGCATTGGCTATGATGTGTGCATGCTTGAAAAGTGAAACCAGTCATTTCACATTGACTTTTTCTGTCAGGAATGGCATCAGGAATAGATTGTGTGAGTGCGGTTGAATACAATGCTTTATGAAGAAGCTGATATCGTTAACGAATTGAGAAGTTAAGAAAATGTTCCAATTTGACAATTTTAGAGATAATTATAAATTTGTTTGTATTCAATATTCTTACACCCTTGTCTTCCACCTAGCCTGATAAATTATGCATTTCTATTAAGAAAATAAATTAAAAAAAAAACCCCAATGTGCACATACATTGTGTCTAGACAGTTTTATTTTGCTGAATTTGAAAATGTAGATATTTTAACTTAAAATTCAGCTCTTCTTATGCCTCTATTTTATTTAGGGCAGTAAAAAGAAAGGAAGAGATATGTCAGTGGAAAAATAAATGCTTTCTTAAAAACATTAGCTTGAGGACATAAACATTAAAATTAAAAGCAAGAAACAGGGGTTTATAATTTAAACCAATGCCATAGATCCCAGGTATATATTTATGCATTCTGAGCTCCAACTCTTTCATGTACTTACTTGTTTCTGCATAAGAAATGAAGCATCTACCACATTGTAGTCAGTGTAGGAAAGTACATTTCAAATATTTGTAATGAAGAAACAAAGTGTTTGTCATACTTTTAGGACAAGTAACCTCAAATTTATAAAGTTACAGTTTTTGAAATATTCTGCCATTTAAAGAAATATCTGCTGGGGGTGGTAAAACAAATGGCGTCCCTTATGGGGTAGGACAATGCTTTTCATGCTGTTGCTATTATTCAGATAATTTTAAAATACGTGTAAGTAAAACAATGGTTTTGAATCTTCTTAATTTTCTTCCCATTCAATTATAATCCAAAAGAGATGTAACTGACAACAGATTTGCTTTCTCAGAATGTTGTTCAATGGGGACATTTTTGGTGGATGGCAAAGCCAATTTGGTTTTGCAATTAATTATACCTGTAATTTTGTGTTAGCAATAGATTTCAGGAATAAATCCCTCCTTTACCGTGGAGCTACTTTAACAGGAACCAGTGTGCTTTTCAAAATGCTTTTTTGACTCACTTTTTCTTGTGTCATTATACCTCCTTATACTATTTTTTTTTTCTGTCTATATACAGCATTTGAATTGTAGATAGCTTGTAGCACTTCTGTCTCAATTTCATGCCCACAATACACTGTATGTATGAATTATAATTGCTGTGTTCAAATATGTGGTTATTTTGTATAAATGAGATCCTGCAATTCAAATAATTATAGTATGTGTTAACTTCTTTAATTCTTTCATTTGATAGGTGTAAAAAAAAAATTCCAAACATGTAAGTAAATATTTTCTCCTTGTCTCTTTTACCTCTTCAGAATTTATAGAAAATTTCAGTACCTTTTAAATCCTCGTCAAGTATATAGTCTTTCTGGAAATGGACCAATGCCAGGGTAAGTCTACAGTTAATATTATTACCAGGAAGTCATTTAATAAAATGCTACATAATCAAATCAACAGACTGAGACACATGTAGCATGTTTTGAGTGTATCAACTCCACAGCCCTCTGAATAGCTGCAGAGATTTACGGGTATCATTTGTTTACATGTACAAATAAAACTACACATCATATGTTTTACTGATAACCATGCAGTACTGTGTAAGAACCGTGGGATAAATTTCATTCTATTTGCAGCTTTTACTGCTATACTGGCCACTTGAATTCATGTAGGGGTTACTTTTATGTTACAAATATCAAGTAGCCTCAAAGACTGACCTGCAGGACATACATTTCTTTTACATAAACACATATGTGCACATATGTATGTGTCTGTGCAATATATATGTAGTACATATACATATATTCTTATGCATGTGAGATATAGAATGTTGTTTCAAATTAAAGTGGCTTCTCACTCCTTATCAGTTCCATAATCTTGGGGATGTAGTGGGCAGAAGATGTCTGGACAGGCTGGATTATGCTGTCAGTGACTTTTTACAGGGACTGAAGTGTTATCTGAACCAGGTAATGTTGCAGTCTCTCCTAACACGCTGCTTCCACGATTCTTCCTATTTTGCATTCATGTGAAGACAGGAGAATTGCAGTGTATCAAATACCAACTTTTGCCACCTGAAATTGTCTACTTTTTAAGTAGTGCGTACTTTGGTAGAAGGAAATGGACAGACCAGCACTGAACGTCTGGTCTGTGTATCATTTTGTATGTACTGGATGTTATTTAGTTATGTCACTGATACAGGAAATTTTACAGCAGTGAGAAGAGTTGCAGAAGGATATTAGGATACACATGTTAACTGACATGAAACTTACACTGTTGTTTGAATTTAATTGAATTTTAATTTAATTGAATTTTATTTAATTTGAATTTGTTGTTTGAACTTTTTTAAAATATTGGGAGTTTTTATTTCTTTTAAGCTGGAGAAAAATCAGATGAAAGTGGAAATGTACATGGTTTGTGCCTTGCAAAGTTATACTTCAGTTGTCACAGATATATTACTGGAAAGAGTACGCTCTGACAGTTCCTGCCAGTACTTCTGGATTTAAGGCGAAATATACAGGAAACTGTTTTCTCTTAAAACAATTCTATATCAGCTGTCCATTGATCTATTGTGGTAGACATGGGATGCGTATAACACTGATGAAAGTGAAAAGTGGATTGGACCCAATCCCTTTTGAAATTAAGATTCTCAGGATGTCTTGCACTACAGTGTGACTAATGTGCAACCTGCAGAATGATGCAAAACCTGCTCAAAAATGGAAATAATGACATGCATAATTTATTTCATGCCTGTAATTTTATCCTGTACCTGAATGCTAGTGCTGTTTTATTGCTCAAATGGTATTTGTTTTTTGTGTTTTGTTTTGCTAGTCTTGACATATATGGAAAATTTAATCAATCTTAGTCCAAAGAGTAAATAGACTAGAAAAAGTGCAGAAACTTATTTCAGGAATTCATAAGAAATTTTAACTGACACAAAACTAATAACTAATACTGTTTTACGGTATGCTAGAAGTGCCATACTAGAGATAGATATGACAACTTTTAAAACAATTGAAAAATGCATTTGTTCAAATTTATCTTATTTCGTTGAACTTTAAAAAAAAAAAATCAAACCCACTTAATGACTGCATTTCTGTCCATTACTAACTTCTGGTTTTCATGTATTTTGTGTTGTAAAGGACAATTTACTTTAAGGCATAAACACAAGAGGGCAGTGTTAAGTTCAAACTGAAACCCTACACTGAAGCAGTTTAAACTTTAATCTTTTGAACCAGGAGAGTGTTTTTTAGAATATATTTTCAATTTTTCTTCTTTTTAGGAACTGAAATAAAATAGTTTTACTTCAGAGTCACTTTGAAGAAATTTCTAATTAATTTTCAAACAGACACTGCATTTTATTAAGCTTGTTTTGGTATATTTTTTATTCATTCCACAGAAATGAATAACCCTAAATTTCCAGTTTATCTCCTTCCATCACTTCTTGCCTCTGGCAATACTATGTAGGCTGCATATAATTTTTCCCTTAAGCAAGCAGTTGAATAAACTCTGTATTTCACTTACCAGTCCTTGTTTCCCTTTCTGCGAAGGCTGGATTGTCTAATAAAACTTGCCCATCCATCCATACGTCTGCTTAGTCATCCATCTCTATAATGCCAGTTATACTGGATAGTCAATCAAAATGTTACATTTATTTAATATTGTCACATGTGTCATTTAGATTGAAATGGAACAGAGTGTGGGATTGTACAGCACAGAGAAAAACAAAAGTGCTGATTACTGTTATGTGTTAGAAAGAGATAAACATAATGTATATTTATTTTAAAGTTTTTATGATTATTATAATACATTTTAATTGAGTCTGAGATTGTTTTTTCTTTGAATACTAATTTCAGACATGTTTACTCAACCTATAGAATATTTATAATATTAGGGTAGAATTTGCATGTTTTTGGTAGAGCCAAGCTGTCTGCTTCAAACCACAAGTTAATGTTTTTTATTTATGATGGTATTTGTCACATGGGCTGCTGTCATCAACCAAAAAGATAACATTCATGAGTTTTCTAACTTGAGTTCCAAACATCTGTGGCTAAGATGAATTAATATTTCTAAGAATATCTAAGTATCTCCTGTTTAGATAACAGGGAAAAAAACAAGAGGACTAGGAGGTCAATAAAATCCTAAATCTTAGGGGGCTGTGAAACTACTGTATTCTTTTTTAAAAAGTCAACAGCTCAGTCATTAGGTCTTTCATTCTTCCTTTTCAGTGGGATAACCATGTTCTTTCATGGAAATGTGTTGGAATAAAGGGCTCCTTAGCAGACCTGAGCTGGAACAGGGTTAAAATAATCTTTGCTGAGAGGAAGAAAGGCCACTAGTGGAGTCCCATATTTGAACTTCTTTGAAATCTGGAAATAATACATTTTGTTTTCCTTTTTAATCCTCTCCCTTTAAAAAAAAAAAAAAAAAAAAGGCAAAAAAAAAAAAACCCAGAACCGAAACCAAACCAACAAAACCCTTGAAAAAACAACCCCCCCCCCAACAAAAAAACCTTACCTTTTGCAGTGTCAGTTATCGTGCATTTTTTTATAAATATGTTGGCATGTAACAGGTCAACAGACAATATTTTGAGCAAGTTTACAATGAATTGTAGTATTGCTGTCTGAATGTGCAATTACTCCTGTGGATGTGTCACCTGCTTTCATAATAGATGGGATGGTACTTGGAGAACTGCAGGAGCAGCAGTAAAGACATGTGGCTTCTTAGCACGCCTAAGCTAAGGTTTTTGGAGCTGTTTCTGTCAAGACTCATGTACATAATCTATATCAAAATATGTACATGATGCAAATAGATCGTATGGCAGCCGACTCTCTGACATCGCTTCCTTTGCAACAACGGACGCTGACCTGCTGCGAGGCCTGAAAATCAAGGAGCTCTCAGCCAAAGGGCAACAGTTCACTTTAAACACTGGTATAATAATTAATGGTTTAGACATTCTTTATTTGGGAGTCGAGAGATACGGGTGAGCTGGAGAAACCCTGTAAGCTCTACAGCTGAACACAGGCAGAAAAGGTTCGCCGCGGTCACAGACTGCCGCAGTTAACAAAGTGACGTGAAAATTGCCGAGCTGATACATTGTGTAATTTGTGCCTAGCACCTGTGTTTTTAGCCTTGAAAAGAGTTTCCCTGTTTGGTTGTTATATCTCTATAGGAGTCTTCTACTTCTGACAACAACTGTTATTGTGGATTTAATGATCTTGAAGAATCTGAAATTCAGCTGTTGTTCAGCTCACAGAGAGGTAAATAACAGCCGGATGAATAGCAGTCGAGCCACAGACCCACATGACTGCAGAGAGGTCACTGTCTCACAAAGGCTTTGTCCCTCTGAAAAGGCTCCCGTTCCCCCAAGTCTATTATTTAAAATGCCTAATTTACGTTATTTTTATACTCTAGAATAGAAATTATACCCACAAAAGTTGTATTTCTTTGTATCTCCCATTTAATTTGGAGAGTATGTATTTTTTAAATTCTATCTGCAAGCTTACCTCAACAGGCCTTTTTAAACCTTAAATTCCGTCCATTTAAAAGATGGCCAAGACAGGCAAACTGAATCCCTGCAACTTACTCTGTAATTTAGTTTGGGATCTACAGCACCTGGGTCTTTATAACTTCACAAAGTGATAGGCCTATATGGAAAATTACGCTATTTTCCCTGATTATTGGAATTGATTGCTAGAGCATTTCTTTGCTGTTGGACACTTGGACTATCCAGAGTTTTCTGGGAAGACATATACACCAAGAATATCTTCAGAAGATAATAACTGCACAGTTATTTCCTCCTGAACAAAAACCCTTGAGCCTGGCCTGTATTTCTTTGGAAGAATTACATTTTTGCCGAAGAAGGGCAAAGCAAGCCATGATGGGTTGGTTGTACTCTAATGATTAAAGTTACAGTTCTGCACCATAAATCAGTATAACTTAGAACTCAGTAAGTCTTAACATATGAAACAAACCTTGGGTTTAGAGATATGTTTTAAACAACTGTTTAGCAATATTTTTACTTGTATGATGTCTGTGGTGTTTGCACTTATCTCCTCACATTCTTGAACTGGTTCTCTTTTCTCAGTCACCTCAAAATAAGCTTATGACTATCACAGTTCAGTTACTTCTGAACCTATGACATCCAGGATCTTTACTCCACCCACTACCCAACATATATTGATTCATTTTTCCCGCAAATCCTCCTCTATTTCTTTTTCTGACTGGCATGTATCTCTCCCAAATCTGGAAGGCTGCTATCTGTCATGTGGGTATTATGCAGATAAAACAAATTTCATTCTTGCAGGGATCATAGGTTTGACACTATCATTATTCAATATCTGTATGAGAATGATTTGAGGCCATCTACTAACTATAATGCTATACTGTAAAAAATAGGTTCGTAGACATCATAAGCAATAGTTGAGGAAAATCTGTGTTTTGGTTGGACAGGGCTTGGAGCAACCTGATCTAGTGAAAAATGTCCCTCCCCATGGCAGAGAGGTTGGTCTAAATGATCTGTAAAGGTCTCTTCCAACCCAAACCATTCTATGATATTAATGGTATTTTTGAGTGTGAAGTGTATCGTATGGACCAATGTTTTCAGTGTTGGGTACTTGACAGTAAAATGTGCCCTGTATTCATGGAGTCTCTCAATATCCCATGTGATCACACACTGAAGGACTGAGATCTTGGTTTTCTAAATGTGTCATCGTGGTTTTTAGCAAGCCTGTGATTTGAAATTGGCAGCCACCAAACTTCAGAAAGTATGAACTGAAAACAATATTTTCAGCTGCAATATATGCATATATTACATAACTACCAGTTAACTTTTGCACATTAAAATGCCATTCCAGGAGATGAATATATTGCCCCATGCAATGATAAACTGGATTTATTGAAACTGTTTTTATTAGAGTGATTTACTGGAATTACTGTCTCATGAATAGTGTCATTAGAGTATACAGAAAACTGTAACTGAGAGTTGTGATGAGATTAAAGTTTTGAAACAGAAGTCATAACAAATAACTTCTAATACAGTTTGTCTGTAAATTGTTATGCAGAGCTTCTGAAGTCCTCTATCTTGCAGCTGATTACAATTAAATGTAAGTATTGTAATTGGCAAAGTTCATGGACTGTATAGTAATACTGGCTGAGTAGCTATGAGGCAAGTATTTACATATTTTATTGATCATCTATTTCTAAATTATTCTCCTTTTCCAAAATCTGAATCCAAATTACTCAAGGGTATCTGTAATAGCAGCTCAGTAAAAACATGGGTTTAAGCCACAAGAGCTGAAGTAGCTCTAATGCCATTTAGAGTATTGAAGAGAAAATTCCTCTAAAGTAAGCCAATACTACATTCTGTTCCTTTTTTTTGCACTTTGATCTTCTCTGCAGTGGAGAAATCTAAAAGTTAAATAGTATTTTTCTATCCACTATAATTTTCAATTTACCTTACATGTATCTGAACCTATCCTGGGATACCAGTATCAGTGGATTATTCTTTGCTTGGACTATTGACAGTTTTAATTTTTGCTTCCACTGTGAGTGAAGACGACTGGCTGTTATGCCACCTTGTATGGCTGAGTACCTGAAATCTCTGCACAGGGCATAGCTTCTGGGCATGAGAGAAAAAGTCATGTGCAGGTACCTAAATGGAAAGCATCACAACTTACGTTTTACAATAGTTTGTACTGTGAGTGGGACAGGAGTACCTAAAACAAGTCTATAAGAATAAGGGGTGGGGTGTGTGTTACCTGTGTATAAATCAATTAAATGCATGATTCAACAGCAAATAGATAATTCCTCTAGCATTGGTGTTTTATTCATAAACATCTTCTCTGCATTCATGTGGATTTATGAGAAACTGAATTAGAGTAGTATACATAGTTGAAGCAGTTGCCGTCTTTCAGATGGAAATTACTAATGTCTCAGCAGAAACTCAGTAATTGCCTGTGTGTGTGATCCTTCTGTCTGGCAAAACAAAATAAGCTGGTATCAAACACCTTCAGTGGTTTAAACTTACTTGTTTTACTTCCAGGAGATAGGAAACTTCATTAGGAAAGACTAAAACAGGTCAATTTACAAGGGAGCTATTGAGATGAATATATTCCTATATGTATTATATAGGAATATATACACCTAATGATAGGTTTTCCAGCTCAGTCTTATGACTGACCCCATTTACTATATTAATTATTGGCCATGGACTAAGAACTATGTGTATGCTTATGAAATTTGTAGAATGTGCAAAGTTGGGAGATACTGTAAAAAAAGGGAAGCTGTAGTTTAATGATATAAGAATTGAATCCAAGAATTAGATGATCTTGTCAATGTTGGTGATAGAAATACAATCAAATATAATAATCTCTTGTAATCCATACTTAGGGATTGGTTGCACTGACCTTTCTCAGTAGAAAGAAAATAGTTCATTTTCTAGAACCGTCTAACAATTCACCTAGCAAAATTACCCTGCTGTTTTAAGGCCTTATTATGCAGCCATACATTTTTGTTGTCTTCCTGTGGATTATTATAGTTGTGGCTTTTCATCTTTTATTCCCAAATGAGTATCAGGAATTTTGTTTGTCCTGTGGTAGGAGATGTTGGTATAAGTTCTGATGATCTTTCCTGTTGCCTTTTTGCCAGTAATTGAAGAATAGGTGTAACTTGGGTTACAGTCTGTACCAGCTTAATGTTCTTATGTACCATTTGAGCTCCGCTGACTTATGTTAAGTGATGTAGGAAAGTGCTTTACTCTAATGTTTATAAAAATCAAATCTATATGAAAGAATATCTGCCTATTCTCATATCTGTAAATAAAAGGGTTTTTTTTTGTGGCAATATTTTTATTAATTGAAAACAATTATCAAGATAATGTGTTATATCAAATGATTCTGTGTGAATTATAGTACAAATCAATTTGATACAAATAAGACATGTCTTGAAGTATCTGATTTACCTGTTTCTCATATTCTATTTAATTTCTGTCAAGGTTATTGACATAATTTCTGTAAATGTTATTGATATAATGGACATTTGTCCTTTGTACTTGATGTTATACTTGTCAAACCACTTGTACTAAGTTCTTCTCCAACAATTTATTTTTTTCAAACCATATAAAAATGTTCCGTGGGTAAGAGGTAATAGGTGCTATTAAAACACTGATTGACAAAAGCTATCTTGATAGGCAATACTTACTCTTCAAGTTTTATTAACAAATCCGTCAAATTTTTTCTTCACAATTATAACACTTACTGAGTTTGCATGAAACCTTATAAACAGAAAACCATGTTCCCTTACCAACTCTTAATGTAGGCTGCACATTCTAATTCAATGAATGAGATGTATTTACATATGTAATTGTATAACCATATTTAATTTAATAAATTAATTTGCTTTTACAAATATTTATATTTGCTATAATATATTTATGTACACTATGTTTATATATGAAAATATACAATGTAAGATATATTATACTTTATGTATTCACATATTATATGTTTATGTAATGTATGTATCATTTTTATATTCAAATTTATTAAAAGAAAAAGATATGTGAACTTAATGCTGTACTATGAAACCGTTTGGAAAATTCACTGTGTATGAATATAAAATGCTCCAGAGGAAATATGAATGAAGGTTATTGAGAATTTTTTTCACAATATGGTTTTGGCAGATTTCTCAATCCCACACTTTCTTGGAAAATTATACTTTTTTGATGAAGATTAAATATATTGTCAAAACAAAAAGAATGTTTGGTAGCCATGTAGTGAGGACGCTTGTTTATAAAAAGGATGATGAAGGCTTAGGTCTATGTTCTACCTATCTGGATCAATGCTAGCATCAACCCTGTATTTTGGTGTTGGCTGGTTGGTCGGTTTGTTTGTTTGTTTGTTTGTTTCCAGACTTTCTTTTTGACATCTGTTACATGTAGTAGAAATGCTTAAATATTTATAGAAGTTAGTACGTTGCCATCACCACTGGGCTACAATTTGATTTTAGATTAATTTGAAATACCCTCAGTACTGGAAGCAATATAATTACATCTGCTAACTTTCTACAGACCCAGCACGTTGGGCTGAAGTGGGAATGCTGGTGATGGGAGGCATTTGTCTCTTTGCCAGGTCTTGTGAAGTGACAGAGATGCACACCTGTGGGCCAGGGCATATCTCAGTGCCCACTCTTACAGTGGTAGGACGTGACTTCCAGCAGAGGGGCTTTCAGCACATATGCTTATTAGAAGATGTGTTCCCCACGTGTACCCAGTCAGATTTGGCACATGACGTTTTGGATCAGAAGAGATTGTATAGCACTTGTCCTGTGGGTGTGTGAAGTAGAATGTAAGAGGTGAGAAAGGCAAAGCAGGGTTTAATACAGAATGAGTAAACATCCTTCAAACATTGTACTTGACACTTCTAAGAGCTCTTCTAAGCAGAGAGAATTAGAGGGAGTGGGACAACAATGTGATGGGCTTAATTCTGTGTAGCTTTGCTAACCCTGAAATTCTGATCTAAAACTAATAGAACAAAAAGTCATCCTGTCATCTTCTACAGTTTAAATAACATCTTTTGACCATTGTGCTTTCCCTTTCCTTGTCGCATGCTCTTTTTTTTTGCTCTGTAGTTTTTGATATGTTCTTGATTTTATCAAGAGGCCTAAAAGAATTTTTAAAACTTTCTAGGGACAGGAACACCATTCTCTGTGCAGCGTGATCTCTGTGCAGTGTGATCTCTGGAAATCAGCTTGAATTAAACACTTGCAAGTTATTGTGTATATTTATTTCTATTTAAGAATTTGTGCACAATACAGTAACTGTGCATTTATTAGGAGATTGCAAACTGGAAATCAGAATTATAATATCAGTCACTGTCTGTGACTAATTAATAGAATATATGTGTATATGGAGAATACACACACACACACAAGATAATTCAGCAAAATTAATGGAAAGTTTTTGCCTAGTCACAATTTATGTGTAAGGACTAATTTCAATATGTGACAAAAGTTAGTCTGAGAAAATGCTTTTTAATTAAAAATATTGCAACTTAGAATGTTTTAATATACCCTCACTTTTCAGCATTATGGAACATTGGTATTGAATGAAGTAGCTAATGATGTGGTGATACTGTCCAGCACTCAATGGAAGTGGAAGCAGAAATGGCCAGGCAAATATTACCAAAGACATTTCAAGTTTTGTAGGATGATGGAATGGGTGCATTCAATCTGATGCTTACTCATTTTGTATTAAACCATGGTGCAGAATTGTTTTTATCAATCAAAAAATGCTCAGCTTGTTATATATTAGTGTACTATAAGAAATATGCTGATTTTATATGTTTTTATAGCCAGCACCTCACAAGGAAATGTTGTTAACCAGCTTAGACTTTTCTGTCTATTACTACATACCATTTACAACTAGGTAGACAAAGAATGTTTTCTAACAATAGTTTCAAACAAGTTGAACTGAGACAAAGATTTGGATTAATGATCAGATCCAAGTTATTTCTAGTCTTAGCGCAACATAATATCCCTTGAATTAACAATTTCTTCTTAAATTTTTCAGATAACACAATGTTGAATTGTATTTGTCTAAACAATGAATGCATGAGCAGAGGTGGTTATTATTTCTTGTTCACTTGCCATTTACTATTAAATGAAATGTCTTAAGACATAAAATGTATTCATAATGCACAATGCATTTATGTTAATTAAATAGATATCTTCACTTGCTGTTTTTAGGTTAAATTTTTTCCGAGATGTTCCTGAGTTCAGAGTACTAGCATGTGGTGGAGATGGAACAGTAGGCTGGATTTTGGATTGCATAGGTAATCAATATCGTTTAAACAGTTTTGCTTGACTCGTGTTTTTCATTTTACTGCTTTTCCTTCTTTACCAACATAAGCATACAGCTATTTCAAACAAGGTGTTATTCATTTAAATTTTTAAAATTTATTAGTTTGGGACATGAATGTTTTTAAGTATATTCAAAGTGCAAAGGATATTCAAAATCCCTGGGGAAGTCCAATGTTTGTAGTCCTCTGGATTCCCAGAAACCAAGAAATTTGAATCAATCTGTTTTAATTTCAGTTAAAAATCTATTCCCCAAACTCAATCAAACCTAAGTTGTTTATTTTAAGACCATTTACCTTTGCTCCTTTGCTTTTTCAGTTACCAAATTTTTGTTTATGCTCCATTATCCCCTAATGGAGATAATGGGATAACAGTCCTTTGAAGAGGACTGTTCTGACAGCCATGCAGATACCTGTGCAGCAGGGTATGTACATCATTTCAGTTTTGGAGTTCTTTCAAGTCAGTTGGCTGTAAAGTCCTCTGTACAAATCATTAGGAAGGCCCAGAAGTCAAGATATTAAGAGACTTAAACTTCTCCAGGCTTATTAGGGAGAATATCTCCCACACCACATGATCATTTATTTGGCATTAGAGAGGCTGCAGAGAAGACAAGAAAATGGGAACGGGTGACAATGGAAATTAGGAAGGAGATGAAGAGAGGTCAAAAGAATCAATTGAAAGTTTGGATGAAGAGTGTTTAAAAGTGTGTGCTTTGCAGGAGATGCAGACCAGAAAACCTTTTAAAGTTCAGAGAAAAGTAACAATGATGTCATGGAGGAATAGGTGACGGCAAAGGCATATTTCTAATCTTGGTTTGAAGAAAACCTCCAACTTTTTGCAAATACAAGCTATTGATTATAACTCTCAAATAGCTTTCAAAATCGTGTATCGATGCACATAAATAACAACTGAATTGCTTAAATTTGGAAGGGGTAAAGTTTTGCAGCTGTTAATTGTCATCACTTTTTTTCCATGAAGTCTAAAATGCTATGCAGTTATTTTCTCTTTCAGTGGCATTATTTGAACAAAAGACCACATTTTGTCTTAATAAAATACTACCTTCTGCAGCAATTTTTGTAGTACATAACTAAGAAATTTTTTTGAAAATCCAGGATCCATTTGTTTCATAGGTGCAGGAAATAGGTTTTTGGATGCTGTCTTTTAGTGAACAAAGCCCTTTGGCACAAGTTGTGCATATAAAGTTTAAGAAATCACCTGTTTTGAAAAACAAACTCTTTCTAGTTGGATCTTTTCTCCCGTGATCTTCTGATATAAAAAGAATCTTAGCTGAGAGCACAGCAAGAAGAAAAAAAAAAGAAACAAACCAAACCATGTAAAAAGGAAAAGGCAATCAATTTTTTTCTCCTCAGTTTGGGACTTTTAAACTTTTTTTTAATTATTCTAGTAAATGTTAAATTCTCTTAAAGATTTGCATTACATGTGTATTGTAAATGCTGAATCTTCCTAAAGAATTGGAGAGAAATTGATAAATAACAAGATGTCCCTGTCACATCCATTGGATTTCTAAATGCCTGATGAGAATTGCTGATAATTGTGCATAGTTCTGTGAACAAAATAGCTGATAATTTAACTATTGAAGTATAACTTTTAAACAAGACATGCTACTCACTCCAATTACATGGGAAAATAAACAAATTACATATTTGAAATATTATACCTGAGTGATATCTGCCCCACTTCCAGCTTTCAGAAAAGCTGTATTCCTTGACAAGGGTTTTCCCATTGGATTTTGAATAGAGACCCTTTAGCCTGAAATACTAGAAAAGTAATGGTAAAGAGTCAAAAGACACTGTCAGTTCATGCATTTCAAAATATTACTTATTAAATACAAAATGTTGACTCAGAGACTTGATCAGATACATCAATGCTCAGTTTGAATAGCAAATGATGATGATGGGCAAACCCCTGGTGTTAGTTCCAGGGAGTTCTTGGTAGTGGTGCTCACATCTTGGTGTAGACATGAATCCAGGTGAACACACAATTAAACACGAATTTGGTCACCCAGATGAAAAAGTACAACACGTTCAGTCTTGGAAGTTATTGAGTATCAATATTTAGGAATGTTTATTACATCCATAGGTTACAAAAGTCCTTGTCATAACAATCAAGTAAATTAGGATTAAGGATTGAATATTGACTGGAAAAGGGATGCATTATGGGATGGCTTTGTGAAATGTTTGTTGCTGAGCAAGCAGCATAATCGCATATGCAAAACATATATCCCTCTCTTTCACTGAAACAAAAAGCTAACACAGTAACTATACCAATACCATACAATTAGATTTTTTTGTTCCTTAGATATGTTTTTCCTTCTTTATTCACAGAGAAAGCAAACTTGATTAAGCATCCTCCAGTTGCTATCCTGCCTCTTGGGACTGGCAATGATTTAGCAAGGTGTCTGAGATGGGGAGGAGGTAAACACAAATTAAAATACAATGCATTATGTAATTAAAAGGAAAAAAAACACTTTTGCATCAAAGTCTACTCTCAACATTTGGATTTCTTTTTTTATGATGTATGTAAAGAATCGTTATCACCTTTCCTCTTTTTGGAATTAGCTGTCTGTAAATGTTATATGAACAATTTTGTAGATATTAGAGGTCATAATCACTCTTCATACCTTGTTTGTAGCTTCTACTGACACCAAAAAGGCTCCAAGGTGCAATGAGAGTAGTATATAGCTATTCAGTTGGCTTTTTACCATCTGTATTGCCGTTATTTCTTTGATCAATACCTTATAAAGGGAGTATTCTTAAATGGATATTAATTGGGGCTGTTCTGAAAGGGTTACTGAAAATAGCTAATAATGTGTTTGGAGTGGTTTCATCTTTTTTAATATTCATAAATATTAAATGAAAAACATGTTTCAGACTCAGACTAGTTCCTTTGATCCACTCCCCTTCTCTTCTCCTACAGAGGGTTCCAGACAATAAGTGCTGTGGTGCTATTTGTCAGCAAATGAGAAGGCAAAGAATGCTGAAAGGAGAAAATATATGAAGTCAAACAGTTAACATCATTTACATCCTTTCCTGGATGTATAAAGCCTTACTCTCAGCTCCTCCAATAATTTATTTCTATTCAGGATTTGCATTACAGGACAACTTGAAGGAGATGCAAAGAAGACTTGGGCAATACTCAGTGTCTGGTGAAAGCATGTCAGTATATGGGCTCACAGACAGTTCTATTTCAGGTCCCAGTTGGTTGCTTCAGTTGCGATGTTGTGTGTTTGGAACTTAGCTGTTTATTTGGAACTTCTCAACCTTTGTAGATATTTCTTCCTTATTCTGTCTCACCATAGCAAGTTTTTTTCCAAATCTCTGTCTTGTTACTCAATAGTCTTTAGCAAATTCTCAATACTTTCTATGCCGTAGAACTTCTTTGTTAACCATAAATGTTCTGTCAAATCATTTGAGGAGCTCCTTTATTTTCTCTGTCATGACTGGTGATTTTTTATTCACATAGTCTTAGGAAAGAAAAGAAAACAAACCAACCCAAAACTTAGCCTTGCTCCACTTTCTGAACAGCTCGTAGAGTCATAAAATAATTCAGATTGGAAGGGGTTGCAGGAGGTCACTAGTCCAAACTCCTGTTCTAAGCAGGCTCAGCTATTGAAAGCATTTGACTACATTAGTCAGGACCTGTCCTTCCATTCACTTCTCTTTATTTACCTTATGTTTTGAGTGGTTCCATCTGGACTAAAGTAGAAAAATACAGTATGAAAACACTCTGTTTTTCATCATTCTTTGCCCAGTTGCTGTGTGGTAGACAATGCCATAACACAGATTTTCTGGAACTTCCATAGATGGGAGAGGAAACAGAGCTTTCAAATGGAATTGTGCATGTTGTTGTTATATGGTGGTCGGTAGTAACTAACAAAAACATACTATACAACCATAAAGAAATATGTCAGCAACGGGTTTTGAGCAGGGAGGCTTTGAATGGCTTTGCTTGCTAAAACTGTTAATGACCCAGGAAGTACATATTGCTTGAATATGAAAATTTATTCCTGATTTGAAGAAGACATGGATCCACAAGTCTTAGTTATCTATTACAAAGTCATTTGGTGTGAATAGTCTTCAGACTTGATAATGTCACTCAGTAAAATCCCCACACTTTTTACACATGTACACTTGCATACTGTATGATGTGTATACTCAGGAGTGTGTAAACAAGTTTGCTACTAAGTTTAGTATACATTGTAGTGAGCTACTACTAGTAGTGAATTACCTAAAGACATGTGAGTACTTCTTGGCAAGCAAGAGTAAGATCTCTCTGCAGAGCAGGGTGAGGCTTATAAAGAAGTTGTTGAAAGATGGAAAAATGTTAGTTCTGCTGATAAGTCATCAGCTGTGGATTTTAAATTTTGGATTTGTTATACTAAATGACATTAAAACAATTGACAAAAAATAGTAGACAATTTTTAACCTTTAATCAGACAAATCCATTGTATGTCTTTTTTCCATAAATTTGAAATCAAAGGAATTTAAGTATTAAGATTAATTTCATAGCAAGAACATGTTGCGAAGTATACCCTTAGCTTTTTGGATAACTGATATAATAATTTGGAAAATTCAGGGGATTGTCAAGTTTAGAAGATCAAATTATTTTCTCCAGTATAAGTCTGATTCCCAGTAAAATCTGTAGAATTAATTTAAGTTTACATTAATTTAGCTGAGTGCAGAAATCAGCTTTGTATTTATACTCCTTTTAATGACAGGTGCTGGAAAATTATCAATACTTCAAACACAATTCTGGATTTCAGGCCTTATATGCATAGCTTTCATTTTTTCAATCATCTAGAAAGAGAAATAGAACAGAATGAAACTTTTTTATGTTTGATTAAATAACTTTTTCATGTTTTGCTAGGTTATGAAGGTGAAAATCTGATGAAGATCTTAAAAGACATTGAGAACAGCTCAGAGATTTTGCTGGACAGGTGGAAATTTGAAGTAATACCCCATGATAAAGATGAGAAAGGAGACCCAGTGCCTTACAACATCATCAATAACTACTTTTCCATTGGTGTGGTAAGACTTATGCTTGTCCTTAAGTGATTTTCTTTTTCTGTTTTGAATAAATATTTGCATTGCATGTCTTCAAGTGAAGAATTGTTGGCTACAGATCATTTATAATGTTATTTTCCTAGTGAAATGAATACATAGATGAGTGACAGCAATTTACATAAATTTACTTCCACACATTCAAACCAGAATTATTTTTCAGGACTTTCTACCTTCCTATCTATAAAGAAGATATTTGTGTTGTTCCTAATGGTTTATGAGCCACCGTAGCACTAAATTTAGATCGTCATTATGAAAGTCTTATAAAAATATAAAGGAAAACTAATCACTTAAGAACTCTAAGTAATCTTTTCAGTTAGTGTTCACATAATCAGAAGTGTTTAAAAGAACAGTGGCATTATTTATTTCTTCAGGGCAGTTTTAAATAATAAAATAGAATAATAATACAAAAAACCCCACAAGTATCTTGTTGGTTTTGTCTTACCGGGATATTCACAGTTAGAATGAATTATGAAGAAAAGGGGTTTTTCTTAAAAAACTCTTCGTGTCCCAGGAACTGCATCTCCAGTTTGTGCTTCTCTATGGTTTCCCATTATGTCTGCTACCCACGCTGCATATATGAAGGGAATTAGGCATGTCCAGTCTGACTCTTCAGCCTTTTACTTTGAATATGCTTTCAAACACAAGCAGAAGGGGACTGTGTCGAGGTCTAAATTTCATGGATTGAGTAGTTCATAAATAAGATTTTTAACTTGGACACAAATGAAGTTTAATTAACTTGGGAACATGCCCTCCAATGCCTAGTGCTGGCTTTTCTGAAATCAACTTGTTCCACATACGTTATATGAGTTGGTATATTATTTTTTTATAAAAATCAAAAATCTACTTTTACACGGTATCTAATTCTGCAATCCAGTATTTCATAATGCTACGTGAAAGTGTTTTCATGGGAAGTACAACACAGAACATTGTAAATCCAAGGAAATTAAGGATGTGTGCTTAGTTTATTTGATCGTTGTGCTTCAGCATTAACAAGGTTCTGCGCCAGCTTTAAATTGTTGATGAAAATTTTACATATTAATTACAATTCTGTAATTTTGATATAGTGCCTATCAGCAACATGCAGAGACAGTCTAGTTTAAAAAAAATCCTTGGCTTCCTGTACTACGTAGTCCTAAATGCTGGAAAAAGCAATTTTAATCAGGTGTCCCCAGGGTTAAGATATTTAAGTAATAAGAAATTGTTGTTGGGTTTTTTTTGCTTGTATAGTTTGGATTTTAGCCTCTGTTGTTCAGAGCTATTGCAGAGAACCACTAGGTACAAGAGAAATTAGTATATAAAAGTACATAAATGCAAAGTATATGCACCAGAACTAGTGCAAAATTAAGTTTATAAATAGAAGAAAAAGTGTGAAGGAAAATCTGTGGTTACAGTAAAAAAATACCGTGATAATACCAAAATAACGTGATACCCCACCCCTGCACAGGGGGACATATTCATTGACTTTGTCAAAAGGAAGTATCAATGCTAAAGCTCACAGATTAAGAAAGAAAATAGGTGTGTTATACTAAGGAAGCAAGCAAGAAGTGAGAGGGAGGAGGGATGAGATTTTACACCTATATATTGATACAGTGCAATTTAAATGGTTTCTAAAATGTAGAGTACCACCACATGTAAAGACACAGCACAGAAACAGAAAATTAAATGCCAAGTAGGGACATCTGTGAATGTGCTAGGCTTCAGAGAATCCTTTAGCATTTTTCAAGGGAAGAAAACAGAATTACATTCAAGAAAAAAGTTAAACTGAAATTATACAGTGGCAAGATGATGACTCTATTAAGGACAGTGTAAATTACTTGTAGAATACTTCAGGAAAGTAGCAGGCTCTGTTCTACACACCAGGCTCCACAGAAAACCAAGAGACTCAGTTTTCAGTTAAGACCTTTGAATTCATTAATTTAATAACTGTAAACTTATGATTCTTCACATAATAGAAATGTCAGCAGAAGAAAATTAAACCAGGGATGGACAATACAAAATGTTGCATTGAGAAAAGCTTCTAAAATTGTAAAATCACGTTTTTGGAGGAGTACAATCTGCCAAATTTCTTATATGTGGAAATATATAAAATGCCTGCTTCTCAATTTCATTGGCATGAATAATGGAGAAAATCAGCAATTGGATTTTAGATTTGCTAAAATTGTGTAATTCATATATTACGTAGCATTCATAATAACTCTTGAAAAGTCAGGCAAAATGTTTATCTATGTAAACAAAGTACTAAAACCTGGCAACAACTGAAGTAAGCCTAATTTCATAAAAGCAAAATTGTTTTCAGTATTTGGTGCCTAATACAAACTTTGGCAACTACTGATTTGGGAAAGCAACAATCTACCACCATATTGCTTATACAGTCTGCTATATATCTTTAGACAGGTTTACTCTTCACTGTGTAAAGAACTGGCTGGATGGCCGAGCCCAGAGAGTTGTGGTGAACGGTGTTAAATCCGGCTGGCGGCCGGTCACAAGCGGTGTTCCCCAGGTCTTGGTTCTGGGGCCGGTCTTGTTCAATATCTTTTATTGATGATGTGGATGAGGGGATCGAGTGCTCCCTCAGTAAGTTTGCAGATGACACCAAGTTGGGTGGGAGTGTTGATCTGCTGGAGGGTAGGAGGGCTCTGCAGAGGGATCTGGACAGGCTGGATCCATGGGCTGAGGCCAACTGTATGAGGTTTAACAAGGCCAAGTGCAGGGTCCTGCTCTTGGGTCACAACAACCCCATGCAACACTACAGGCTTGGGGAGGAGTGGCTGGAGAGCTGCCCGGTGGAAAGGGACCTGGGGGTGCTGATTGACAGCCGGCTGAACATGAGCCGGCAGTGTGCCCAGGTGGCCAAGAAGGCCAACAGCATCTTGGCCTGTATCAGAAATAGTGTGGCCAGCAGGAGTAGGAAAATGATCGTGCCCCTGTACTCAGCACTGGTGAGGCCGCACCTTGAATCCTGTGTTCAGTTTTGAGCCCCTCACCACAAGAAGGATGTTGAAGTGCTGGGGCGTGTCCAAAGAAGGGCAACGAAGCTGGTGAGGGGTCTGGAGCACAAGTCTTATGAGGAGCGGCTGAGGGAACTGGAGTTGCTCAGTCTGGAGAAGCGGAGGCTGAGGGGAAACCTTATCGCTCTCTACAACTACCTGAAAGGGGGTTGTGGTGGTGAGGGTGTTGGTCTCTTCTCCCAAGTAACCAGTGATAGGATGAGAGGAAATGGCCTCAAGTTGCGCCGGGGAGGTTTAGATTGGATATTAGGAAAAATTTCATTACGAGAGGGTGATCAAGCATTGGAACAGGCTGCCCAGGGAGGTGGTGGAGTCACCATCTCTGGAAATGTTCAAAAAACGTGTAGATATGGTGCTTCAGGACCTGATTTAGGGATCATGGTGGCGCTGGATTAATGGTTGGACTTGATGATCTTGAAGGTCTTTTCCAACCTTAGTGATTCTGTGATATGCTTATACACCATTACTTACCAGTCCATAGCTGCTGATATCCAAGAACGTAACTAGAGTCAAACCTATAGCAAAAAAAAAACCCAAACCAAACAGTGCCACCTACAAAGTTATATTAAGAGAAACCAAAAGGATTGCTATCATAGATGATGTTATTCATAGAACCATAGAAAATCACTGAGTCATCTATCCATTCCTCTCCCTTAAGTAGCATCAGTTACATTTGCCACATGTCAGTTCCTGAGAGATGTTAATCTAGTTTGTCTCTAGAAACTCCCGATAAAGGAAATTTCTTTATTTTCCTGTGAGGACCTACTGTATTACCTTGTTATCCTTACTCTGAAATTTCTTCATCATACCTAACCTGAGTAGTCTTTGTGTAGCCGGGGGCCCAGATCATTTTGCCCTGTACAGAGTGGAGAAGGAAAACAAATTATTCCATTCCTCTGCTAAAGTACTTATTGCCTACTAAATGATCTATTAGATCATGCCTTAGTCTTGTGTTCTGTAGCCCTTCTATCTCCATTTTCTTCAACCTTTCCTCACAGAAAATGTTTTCTATACATCTTTCATCTATGTTCAGATAGAACATGAGAGTTCAGTCTAATTACTCCCTTTGGTCTGTATCTCTCTGGAACCATAGTGCTACCAATCAGACACAATGTTCCATTTGGTGTCTTATCAGCACTGAGTGGAAAAAAGGAATTAAGTCATGTCTTGCAGAGAGTACTTTTATTAAGAAAAATTAACCTTCTTAATATTAGCAAGAGTTTCTTTATTCTTCAAATAAAGAAACATTTGTCTTGTGATTCATTTTTAATTTCAATATTCAAGTATTCTGAACAATCACTACCTCATATCTCATTTGGGTTTTTCATGGGTGATTCTTCGTGCCAACATGCAGAAACTTATGCTTTAGACCTTCTTTTAATTTTTACTTTCTCCAAGGCACTGTGAAAACTAATGGTAACCTACAACATATTGCACATTGCCTCACAGATTCATGCCAAATAATAAGCACAGTCTCTAATCTGATATGAACAGAACCTACCATATGAATTTGTAACAGTAGGGCAGAAATTGTGTCTGGCAACAAATAATCTCAATGTATACTTGGAAAGGCCAGGGGAGTAAAATTCAACACAATTGTGCTTGACATGGAGCTCTTACTGCCTTAGGACCATAACTCAGGTTGGAAGGGATTGCAGGAAGTCATTAGTACAATCTCCTGTTCTAAGCAGGGTTAGCTATGAGAGCAGTTCACATTGCTGAGGGCTTTATCCAGTTGCGTCTTAAAAACCTCTGAGGATGGAGATGGCTCAACCTCCCTGGGCAACCTGTTCCGGTGCTTGACTGTCCTTATGATGAAGATGTTTTTCCTTATATCCAGTCTGAATCTCTCTTCTTTCAACTTACATTCTTTTTCTCCCATCCTCCTGTTATATGCTACTCTGAAGAGCCTGGCTTTGTCATCTTGATAACCTCTTCACAGGTACTTGTGGGCTGCTATTAAATCTCACTGAAGTCTTCTCTTCTAGCCTGTGAGCCAGCTCATCCAGCCAGTCTTGTTTTTAAGCTGTGTTCCACCAATCAAGACCATAATATCCCAACGTGGATACAAGAATGCTGGGGTAGACAGTGTTCAAAACCTCACTGAAGTTGAGCATGACATCCACTGTTGTCTCCTCATCTACAAATTTAGTTGTTTTATCATAGACAGCAATCAGAATGCAATTTTCGCATTGGGAGGAAAATGATGCACTAAGTTGAAAAGGAATGTTTGACAGTAGCATGTGCATCTGAAAAGTTTGATTAGTGTGTTCAAGTCAGAAAAGGCATTTTTTCTACAGCAGTCTTGGAGCTCTGGGATGTATGTATGTGTACTATGCTATGTATAAGTACAGGGAAAAAGTAAGAAGCAAAGTAAAATGTAGTAGCTGAATGAGTATGTGCAATGTTCAACCTGATGAAAGCACAAAGCACAGAAGAACAATACAAAGTGTAAGCCAAGCTGTGCAGCAGTTTCCAAGCAGGAGTTAGAAAACATCTAAGAGTAATGTAGAATAAGATGAAAGATTTTTCAAGTGCTCGCATCCATCATTCTGTCAAGATGGCAAGATACCAGGAGAGAAGTTCCATCTGCTTCCCAGTAATACTGGAGTCACTGAAACAAGCTGAATATCCGTGAAAAATGTGTATTAAAACAGTCAAGTCATATTTGCTTTAAAAAACAAAAACACACCACCCGCACCTCCCAAAAAACAAAACAAAGACCCCTCCAAAATATAGTAGGGACACCTGAAAATGGAAGCTTGTTTTGGAAATTCACAGATTCAGTGAGCTGGACAAACATATCTGATAATATTAGAGGACACACAAGCAGGGCAGTAAAAAATCAGGCTAACTGTCAGACAGTGGCAAGTACAATTACTGACGTATTTTGGAGAAAATTAAAAGTTCTGCACAACCTACTTTAATAGTCATAGATTCATGTAGTAGGTTGATATTATCACAGTGATCATCAAAGACAGAGTTCAGTACTGTTAGTATTGATGTGTTATCACAGACTATTCTGGACAGTGGGCTTGCAATGCATTTCTGCAGTTGCTACAGTAATGGAATTTCAGTCATGTCACATCATTTAGCTAACTTGCTGATGTTATAAACTATTAAAGGGAGTGTGTGTACAGAGTATGTCAGCTCATGCATAGTATTTGTGATGGTTAGCCTTTTCCCTGTGGATAAAATAAGATAACTCACGCTACTTTCTTTAAGCATTCAGCTGCTTACCATTAACGGTCAGTCAACATGTATGTGTGGACAGTTACTTCAGATAAACTTGTGTACTGTAATACCGCTGCACATCTGGTTTATTTTATCGTAGCTATTTTCCATGTCTGTATCCCAGACCTGTATTAAAAAAAACCCACCTCACTAATCAATTATATATCATGCTATCTTAGCATAGAGAAATATTTTCACAAAATTCAATAATAACCTTTCAGTTCAATGCTTGAACTTAAAATAAAGCAAAATTTTAAAAAAGAACGTAAACCCCAACCAACCAATCAATCAAAAAAACCCACAAACTAAAACCCCACATACTCATGAGTATGCCAACATTACTCTAAGTGGCAAAAATAAGAGGGGAAAAAGTGGGTATAGATACCCTCAAAACTAAACCCTATTTTTGAAAACAGTTGCTCACAAGTCTAATCTCTGATCTTGCCAGGATCAAACTATGTTCACCAAACAGTCATGCAGTCACAACGAAGCATAAATACACTTTATTAATTATAAAACGTACTAGTGGATGGGCATATATTCCACAAAATTCACAATAAATGTACCCAATTCGAATACATACAAAACAGATAAGCATGGAAGATGGTAAAATACTCATTTGCTGAGTGAGACCTGAGCAGTAGGACATGGAAGATGAATGATCAACAGACAGTGAGGCAAAGTTTTGCATAAAACCAAAAAAACCACAAAAAACAACTTCAGAACTGTCTTTGTTATCTTGAGAAGGACTTGCATCTGCAACATCATCAAACCACATAACAGCATGGTCAAAAATTTTACATAATGCTAAGATGTAAAGAAACAATCCTTTTAAGCTTAGGGAAAAGTAGCTTACTTGTCAAGAAAATTTAGTTAGATAATAATCAATTAAAATGGAGAGACTGTCAAGGCTATGCATCTTTTATGGGGAAGTTCTTAAAGAGTGTTAAATATGTAGGGAAGTTAGGATGCTTGTTTTCAGTGTTTCTCAAATGATTGTCTCAAAGGGAGACAAAATGGATATTTTAATAAAAGCTTTCTCAAAGAATGCCTCATTAAATGTTCAATTGTGATTAAACATTAGAAAGCTTGACTTTCACTAAATGCTTGGTTGAAAAGAGCATGTGAAAGGGGGGAGATCTTGCATATTTAGGGATATGAAAAATGGGAAAGAGGCTAAGAAACCTCTGCTACTCAGGTTTGCTTCTTCAAGGTGGATATTCAGGAGAAATTACACAGTGTTTCCCTCTACCTGGGCTTTCTTCTAATACTTAGGAGGGGCAGGAGAACCGCAGGAGTTCTAGGAACAAACCATAGACATTCAGGATGCAGGATGGAGGCAGAGTTGTGTAGGCAAAATGACTGTGGAGGTTTAGGGCTTGAATTAGTTGATTAAAAGCTCAGAAATAATATGAGCTAGGCAAAGTCCATTCACTGATATCACTATAAGGATAGGAAATTCACTCATATTATTTTTTAAGTCTTTTTTGTAACTCACTTCCACTTGGATTAGTCAATAAAAGTTCCTGAAAATTTGGCCAAAATGTCCTAATTTTCTAAGTCTGGGAGTACTAGTAGTATTGTAACTGTCACACATTCATTGAAGATTTTTAAAAAAACCCAAACAAAAACCAACCAAACAATCACAGAGAAATCAGACAAAAACTGGAGTTTTTTATGGAGTCCTTTATTAAAAAATCTCATTGCTATTTGATATCTCACAATGAACAATTCTTATTCCTAAAGATAGGTGAGTACTTCAGAGGCTCATCCTTGACGGGAGCAAACAGCTGTAGGCCAAACCAAGGGCAGAAAGGTAGTCAGCTGAGCATCAAGCATCATTCTGGAGCAGCCAACTTTGCTAGACCCTGACTTTTTACACTTATTATGCAAACAACTTGAAAATATTTTTTAAAAAATAATACTTGTAACTCAGATAATGACTGATCTGAAAAAGGTTCAAAATGTTTAGACCAAACAGTTTATCTATCTCCCATTGACTTCCTTTATAGTTACTCATAGCACTTTGTATTGTTTTACCTTTTGTGGATAATAATGATGAAAAAAATTATTAATTTTTAATTAAGCAATTTAGCATTGCTGTTAAGATGAGAGTCCTAGAAGCAAGCATAATTTTGAATAACTGTTCTGCGACTGAATTAGTTTAGAGTTTAGCCTTTATGGAGCCAAAATTAGCTCAACATGAATCAGTACTGAAAATATTTTACAATGAACATTTTCTTCCTATGTTTTCTTTCATTTTTTCTGCCTTTTAAATAAATCATAAATTTATTTGATGTTAATAGGAGATAAACCATTAACAACACTGTTTAACTACCATTTGAATTTTTCTAACTGCATGGAGTATTACAAAGCATACATTACTAAGGCCCTTGCAACTCTGTAATTAGAGTGTTGGAGCATAATAAACTGGATTTGCAAACATCTTGCATTGTCTTTTAGTACAAGTTTGTATAGAAAGAAATATTACCAAAATAGATTTTTAAGGCAAATTATACTAGCTGAAGTGTTGCACAGTGCAACCTTCCCTATGTTAAAACAGTAGATAGTATTCTAAAATGAAGGCAGTTCACATTGGCGTAAGAGTAAATCCAATGCTTTAGTAATGATCTATATTTACAGATAGCAGCTGTAAAGATTATACTAGCAACCGTTGTATATCCTTGTGTCTAACTAGAAATATTCTGTATGAATGACTGATTAGGTAACTCTCTGATTTCCATCTCAATTTTGTTTGTCTTGGGCCAGATGCCGTTCAAATTTTAAACCAACTCATGTTTTTGACCATGTAGGGGTTATATATGTAAAAAGCACACATATTCTCCCAGTTCACGCTTAGGTGGATTGCCTAATGGTCTGGCAAGGAGGACTGCAAGGGGTGCTGTCTTTTAGGATAATAGCAGAGTCCCTTAGAGGCCGGCTTTCTTTGTAGATCCAGAATTGCTTCTCCCTGGTCTAAGCTGATAAGCTGAGTGCATGCTTTAGGTTTGAGCCTACTTGGGATCTTTCCTATTGGTGCTCTTCTGCGTACATACCCTGAAGAGTCATTGCCAACAGAATTAAGCTCCCTAGGAAGCTTAAAGCTATAGCTAATCTCAGACTACTTCATTTGCACAAGATACTTTAGATGTAGAAAACATCTTATCTGTCTATTTACTGACACAGGATTGAAATAAGAAACTTCCAACATCCCTTCAGCTGAAACTTTGAATACAGGTGCAAACACATACACAAGAACATATTGGAGGGCAAAAAGGTGTGGAATGCTCTAGGACAATAACTAAAACACTAACCTGGAAGAGAACTGTTATACCCAGATTCCTGTTCCATCTGTTGGTTTTGTCCATTTGATTACCTTGTACGTGGCCATTCAGAAACTTCCACTACTATGAATGACTTTTTTCTAACATCAATAGATACAGAATTTTAATACCAAAGCATAACTTCTGCAAGTAAAACACCTCAGTCTTTCGTCAGTCTTTACAACATGTGATTATTGATTTCATAGCAATATGGTTGTATTCTCACTTGGATGATATACAATAAAATATTTTTTGCAAGTGTATTTAGTTAAGGCAATAAAGATATCTCAAGGTGGCTGGAAATGTTCTGTAAGTTCTTTGAGAAAAAAGTCAGTATTATATGCTGGTTTTTAAAAGAAATAAAAATCAGTTATCAAGTAGAAGGGAAAATTCTTTAATACTGGTAAGTAATAATACAATCAAGATGTGTTCTCTGTAAAATTATTAGCACAAAGTAGTAAAGGTCTACGACAAAGACAAGTGCACTTTTATGACACCTAATATGTTACTATCCAAATGCACTATCAAATAGATATTTGCATGGTCATGATTTAATATCCTTCAGCCTTAACCAGTCACTAAAGAGCCTCTTATACTGCCAGTAGGGAAAAATATGACTGCTTAATTCTCATAATCATAAATTTGAACTTGTTATGGGTCTGCTTCCCCATCACTATACTTTTAAGTCATCAACCTCCACTTTCATTACATGTCCCTTTTTTTTTTCCCCAAAACTGAAAAAAAAAATCCCTATAAGGAAAATTTTACATTGAAGCCATACTTTTGGCTTTTCTCATGAAAGAACATTTCATTAGCATCAATAGAAACTTTGGCTATCAGAATTTTTAGTCACAAATACCAGAATCTAAGTAAGATTGTTCCTCTAACTAACAATGTGGTCCCACCATCTTTTATTTCATCTATGTTTATTTCTACAAAAAAGGAGTTTATTGTCACGGAATCATAGAATTATGGAATACTTTGGGTTGGAAGGGACATTTAAAGGTCATCCAGTCCAACTCCCTGCAGTGAGCAGGGACATCTTCAACTAGATCAGGTTGCTCTGAGCCCCGACCAACCTGACCTTGAATGTTTCCAGGGACGGCGCATCCACCACCTCTCTGGGCAACCTGTGCCAGTGTTTCACCAACCTATTCCAGTGTTTCACCAATTTATTATGGTATATATCACTTACAAAAGGGAATGAATTTTATTTTTGCGGTAGCTACATATTTTGAAATTTCAAAGCCTCATAGCATTTTGCTGTTCATGGTGGCTAAAAGGATTTTTTTTTTCCATAAAAAAAATCCTAAAGACGTTTGCTGTTTAGGCCCTGATTCAGAATTTAAACGCATGCACATCTTAACATTATTTCAATGTGATATTAGAGGATGTGTTTAAACTTTCCTGATCTAGTGAAGCAGTTAAATACTTGGTTAATTTTTTAACCATTTTCTGTAGTTTCATTCATAAGACTGGACAAATGCACATGTTGAATTCTGGGCATTTGGTGTAAGCTAATTAATTATTCAAGTGAGATTTGTGGGTATACATAACCAAAAATCATGTTTATTGGTTTGCTGAACTAATATGAATATAAGCACATGCTTAAGTGATTTTGTGAATCCTAATCATCACTTTGAATGTGCTAATGGAATGCTGTGATATATTGCATTATTTCTGTGCCAGTGAGGGAAAGAACATTTAATAATAAACAATATTATTGCTCTGTAATCTACATAACTTTTTTTTCTGTAAAAAGGGTTAAGAGAATGAATAATTCATCTATGTCTGAATGTAAATATAATTTTAAAAGATCCATATTGATATTGGGTATATCATAGCTGCAGTCTTGTAGCCAAATCTGTAGAAGTGATTCTCTATCTGTGGAGACAAGTCTGCTCTCTTTCAGAAGGAGCATGTTCAGAACAGCTTCAATCCCAGATTTGACATATTATTATCTTCAGAAATTATTGGTGGTTCAATCTATAGTTACCGTATTTAATCTCCAGAATTGCTAATCTTTTACAAACTAGTTATTCTTACAGGCTTTTGCTGTTTGCAGGTTTGAACCATCTTTAGTCTTTTCAGCTTTTGTTGCTATTCAAATTCTTCTGCAGAAATTTTGAACACAATACATGGCAAATAGGGGTCATGCAGGTTTTTTGTTGCAGATGACTATTTTTTTCATATGTCAGAAAGCCACAAACACATACCACGTGCCATGGAAAGCTGGATCTGTAGAATAATTCATAGATAAGGAGCGATAGGAGCCTCTCTGAATGTTTCCCCTCACTGCTGTGCGATGATGTTTCCCCAGACATGGAAAATGTGAATTCCATAGCTAGAAATGCTGAGCCTTAGAGTTGGTAGTATCTGTATTGCAACACTGCTGTTGGTGTTTCCTGCTAGCTAGTTTCCTTCTACCACTGTGGATTTGGTTTACCTTATAAATCCCTCTTGCCATCATAACCTTCTGCCATTCATGTGGTGTATCAGGGTACCCGAGCAAGAGAGCTGCACTGCAACGTGTAAGGAGCATTTATGCAGAGAACAGAAGATTCGTAGCTTACTCTACTACTTAATGAATCTTACTGCTACAAAAAACAATAGTTTCCTGAGGTACCATTTCTTGTGTTTTATGTAAGTATAGAGAAATTCGAAGAATTTAGATTATTCCTACTGTTCATTTATTTATTTATTTTAATTGTAATGCTAAAATGTGAATGTATGCCAGTCTGTGCTGGAACTTCCTGAAAATAGGTATGTAAATCGTATAGACAGGTTGAGAATTGTGTGTGTAATTTCCCTTATAGTGCAGTGAGAATACTGAGGACTGTGCTGAATTCCCTGTAGGTTTTTGACAGGGTCAGTGAAAATACAGGTCTGTGGGCTATATTTACATTAGCAAGTAATTTGTCTCAGTAGGAGTGTAGGAATTGATGCTGAGCCCCTTCTGTCTACAAAACATGCAGCTTGGGAATCTTAATTCAAACTGGATATAGTCTGTTCTCCTGTGATTAAGTGTCCTGGTGCATGCATGTCCTGAAGTGACCTAAAAGGCTGGTCATTGGTTTGGCCTGTGTGTCCCCATATTATGGGAGGAGCACACCAGCCACACTAAATATGCTTCCTTCCAAAGGTGTCTGAGATGCTCAAGTCTTCACTTCAAATAGAATGACAGCAAATGGAGGTGATGAAGAGATTTGCTTTAAAATTTCATTGCTACTCCAACAGTTTTGCAATAAACCTGAAAAAGTCATACACGAGTATAGTGTGTCTAATTTTGACCTTCCTTCTTTCCCTCCTATTCTCCCACATAGATTTTTTTTTTTCTTTTGGCATTTTAGGTATTTGAGACCAGTTCATAGAATTGAGAATGTATATGTTACATTTCATGATTGAGAAAGCTAGTTATATTAAATAAAATGCAATGAGGCATTGCAACTTTACTAAGCAGGTACTCTAAAGGGTATTTTGTGGGCAGAAGTGCAGTAAAATGAAACCTGCAGTCCTCTACTGTTTTGTCTTAGTTTACCTTAGCTAGTAGAGATTTTGAGTCTTGTATGTTCAGGGATTTTGCTGGAGGGAGTTTGTTGTTGGGGGGGAGTTGCATTTGTTTTCAGAAAGGAAGGGTCTACAAAGCAGCCTCGCCAACAGCTACTGTTGCAAGTGACAGATATAAATGAGAGTATATGCCTAAAGACATAATTAATCTGCAGTGAGCTTGGAACAGCTCCTTAGCTAAATGCAACTAAATCAGCTACACCATGTGTAATTAATTTACAACTATATTAGTCCTAGTACAATATTATTCATTATATATGTAAGTTATTATTTTCTCCATATGAAATTTGTAATATACTAAGTAGTGATTAAGAGTTCATTATAGTATTTCATTAATATTATCACAATATAATTGTGATGTATGTTCATCTTGTTATTACTGTTATTCTTAGTTGTTCTTAAAAGAAATGTCAAGGATATCAGGCAAATACGATGTGATTTTCTTGTACACAGACTGAGAAGCATTTGTATTCAAATGAAATTGAAATTTTAGTCCTTGTCTTGATTTTGTAATTCTGCTTGTTAGTGATGACAGGAATGTACTGAGGAAAGGTAGAAGTCTGCAACTTTATATTGAAGTCAAGAGTAAAGTGAATAAGCTTTAAGGTTGGTCATAAGACTCATGCCGATCTTGAAGTAGGAGGAAGCTTAGAGGACTGAGAAAATGACTTGAAGAAAAAAGGCAGTGATTTTGAAGGCATGTAAGGCTGCCAATGGAGGTAAATTCCATCTGGAAAAGGAGTGTATGAAATGTGCAAGCTGTACAGAACTTAAGGTGGGCTGTGTGTACACTGATACCTCAGGGCTGTGTGTACACTGATACCTCAACCTGGCTAACCTACAAAACATGTGTCTCTGTGTACACATGTAAGACTATGTGAAAAATAGCTCAGATTTAAATTGTAATTCTGTTTTCATGTGAAACTTAATCCTGATATATGTAAACAAGTTTATGTAAAATGAGTTACTTTACCAACTTCTCCCTGACAACATCATTTACCTTTTTCCCATGCTATTAAAGATCCTGTCTCAGACCTTTACTTCCACAGGTCTACCAGAGCCCTACTGAGTCTTTTCAGACTGCCTGTCTGTAACTGAGAGTGACCAAAGAAATCATGATCATGCTGACACAAGTGCCCATTGAGGACATGAAGTACAGTTATTTCTGAGAACACAGTATAAAAAACAATCTGTTACAGGTAACAAAAGAGGGACATCTATTTTATATGCATTTTGCATCAATTTAAATTTATAGTTATTTAATTATTTACATCTAAGAAACAAATTCATAAATTAATTAATTGCTCAGGATTACTTAGTGGTTAGAAAATGAACAGTGTGAAAGCCATTGGAAATTTTTTTCTCTGCATTTCTCTGGCTTAGTTTAGAAGAACAGTCCACCTGTTGACTACATTCAAAACTTCTGTTAAAACTAGAAAAATCTTCTGAGGTATTAATCTTTTGGGTGCATGATGAATATGGTATGATGCTATTTTAGCATGTATTATGTAGTCATAGCTGTTGTGTTCTCGATGCGATGAGGGAGAAAGATAAATCATAAAAGAGTAAGAAAGGCATTCTGGCCACAGACACAGGGATAAAAGGGAGAAATAAACATAGAATTCTGAGGTTTAAAGTGAGCACCTCTGCAGATTTAAAAGAGAAATCTGATGTGTGAATTGGATGTTAAACAGGCACGAGGAATTTTTGTTTCGTCATCCGCCATGGGATCGTAAGTACAATACATATCTGTGCTCAATCTTGAGCCCAGACAGCAGAAATGTTCTTCTTTAAAAAATCCAGCAAACACTATTTAGGAAGAAGATTTTAGTTCTGAGAAACTCATATATATCTGAGAAGAGTTCATATCACATAATGTATAATAATAACAGTGGTATATAAGCTATTGAAATTATGTGCATTATTGATTTTAGAATATGTATTACACAGGGGGAAAATATTATGGGGGAAGTACCTAAAAATCTCAGAGACCTAGAGTTGTCTGCCCTTCAGTGTTACTTACATATCTAGAGAGTTGATAGCTTAATTGAGATTCCAGTGGTACAAAAATATTCTTTATATCTCCAGATCTGCATGTTTTCTACATTTTTATGGCAAAGTCCCAAAAGGAACATGATTTAGCTAAACTCAAAGTGGGTGGATTTAGCCAAGAAACACTTAGTCTTATGTTACCATCTGAACCAGGTGGAACTAGAGGGAAATTACTGAACATAAGTTATTCCATGTCATTACTGGAACAATTTGTGCTAAAGAGCCTCTACAAATACATAGCCAAGGAACTCTCTATTAAAAATTACAGTTTATTCATTTAGATTGGAGTTCTTAGAGTAAAAGATAGCATATTATTTGTTTCTGTGACAATCCCAAGAGTACTTAGGCTTATAGCATGCCAAAGAATGGGTCAAAATTCTTGCCCTGCTGTCATTTTATGTAACTACTGGTGGTGTCACCGAGGCTGAACAGGCTGCCATGGTACACCAGAGTAAAAGTCATAGGACCACACATTTTAGTCAGTGATTTCCACTGCATCTTGCTAGGCAATCTCATCATAGAGGATGCTCCCCATCAAGAACTGTGCAAGCACATCGACACATATTAGGCGGTACACTATGGTAGAGTATGCACCCCATTGCACCTGTACCTTATTTTAGCACCACGAAGCCACATACACACTCTTCAAAAATGGTGTAATGTAGACAGGGCACCCTTTCCATGGCAGGCTGTGGTACCATCCTCATAATGAGGTTCCTGCCTAGAGGGCCGTCCTTGGCATTACATGCAGTACTGCCACAGTGGAAAGACTGTTCATGCAGCCATTCCTGTCCCTACAGGAATGAAGGAAATGCTCCTCAGATGCTGGATTGTCTAGAGCATTCACATACGCTTTCCTTACTTTTCTGCTCTGACTTTTCATGTTTTCCTTTTCCCTATACTCTGTAACTCATGATATGAGTAACTAAGCATCAGAATTGGCACCAGTCACTTCAGAGCTGATCGTGGTATTAGCTGTTTACAGTTGCTGTCTAGAGCTGTTACCCTAAACAGCTTTGCCAGATTTGTCCCAAGTTTAAAAAGTAATTAATCCATATGTATTGCATACTACTGCATTACTTCTTTCTTAGGTGTATTCTTGGTACTCAAACAAATCAGGTAATCCAGAATGCTAAAGGAAATAAACAGCAGAAGTCTTGATGTTGTCTGGAGAAGCAGATGCAAATTGGGATTTTATGTAGTTTCATACAACTAATACTTAGGAATAGTAAGATACAACAGATTCTATAGATTGCCAAAGGGGGGAAAGAAAAAATCAGTAAAACACACAGCCTGGGAAGTCAGTTCTGACCCCTACAGGGCTTGTCTAGATTGCTGCAGCGTTTTGATTCCCTTAGAGAGTTGCACAAAAAAGGTCTGCTGCCTTGCATCTGTAAAATACTATAGTTGGTGACTAAGAGAACTCCTTTTGCCATTCTTCCATCTTAGACAAGCTCCATGTCAAGGGGATGATGGCAGATGTTCATTGATATGTCACCTGACATATCCAACTGATATATCACCTACCTGAAATATCCAACCACATTCATTTCTGTTAAGGTTACAGGGAAGCATCCCTACTTCCCAAACAGCAGTGGCTGAAGAATCTTTAGGGGAGTGAATGTAGCTAGCAGTAAGCACAGATGCCTGGGCAGAAGTTAGGTAATATTAAAAACTCTGTGTTTCCACTTGCCTCTCTTGGTTTCAATGACAGTTTCACCATGGTGATCCTATTTATTTTGTTCTGTCACTTTTACACTGAGTATCATAGAATCATAGAATAGTACGGGTTGGAAGAACCTGCAAGGAGCAGGGGCATATTCAACTAGATCAGGTTGCTCAGCGCCCCAACCAACCTGACCTGGAATGTTTCCAGGGATGCAGCATCTACCACCTCTCTGGGCAACCTGTGCCAGTGCCTCACCACCCTCATTGTGAAAAATTTCTTCCTTACATCTAATCGAAATATCCCCTCTTTTAGTTTAAAACCACTACCCCTTGTCCTATCACAACAGGCCCTGCTAAAAAAATTATCTCCATCTTTCTTAAAGGCCCCCTTTAAGTACTGAAAGGCTGCAATAAGGTCTTCCCAGAGCCTTCTCTTCTCCAGGCTGAACAACTCCAACCCTCTCAGCACTTCCTCACAGGAGAGGTGTTCCATCCCTCTGATCATTTTTGTGGCCCTCTTCTGGACCCTCTCCAACAGGTCCATGTCTTTCTTGTGCTGAGGGCTCCAGAGCTGGATGCAGGACTCAGGTGGGGTCTCACCAGAGCAGAGTAGAGGGGCAGAATCACCTCCCTCAGCCTGCTGGCCACGCTGCTTTGGATGCAGCCCAGGATATGGTCAGCCCTCTGGGCTGTGAGTGCACATTGTTGGCTCATGTCCAGCTTGTCATCCACCAGGACCCCCACATCCTTCTTGGCAGGGTGGCTCTCAATCCCTTCATCCCCCAGCCTGTATTGATACTGAGGGTTGCCCCGACCCAGGTGCAGGACCCTGTACTTGGCCTCGTTGAATCTCATGAAGTTCACATGGGCCCATTCCTCGAGCTTGTCCAGGTCCCTCTGGATGGCATCCTGTCCCTCAGGCATGTCAGCTGCACCACCCAGCTTTGTGTCATCTGCAAACTGGCTGAGCGTGCACTCAATCCCAGTGTCTATGTCACTGATGAAGGTATTAAGATGTATGTTATGAAACTGAGAGGAGGAAAGCCCCTGCTAATGTCTAGAAAAAATGCTGTGTTAATCCAAAAAGAAATATGGTGGCAGGATGGTTCTTTGATAGCTCTTCAGTTCAAGAAGATAACTATCAATTCAAATATAGAGAATTTTCTGCTTTCATTGCAATATATCTCTGAAGTAAGTTCAGCATCTTTTGGAGGAAAAAAACTAAACAATGGGGGTCTAATGAGAAAAAAGTCATTTTCTATGATAATTTTTTAAGTTATTACATTAATAAGCACAGCCTTAGTTAAATGACATTTCCCTTCTTAGGAGTGTTATTGACATTTTGATATGAGACAGAGAGACCTTTAATGAGGCCTCAATCAAAGGTAATATTTATATAATGATACATGAATTCATAAATGCTAGTCAAATAAAAATGCTGTAGTCCATTTTGGCCTTCACCTTATGGAAATCTGTACAGGTCATAAGATGAAAAAGCTCAGTGAATGACAACTAATACTCTCTTACTTGACTGTCTAATTATGTCTGGCTAATTGGGTGAGTTAATGTTTGAAGCTGAATCTTGCAATGTAACTTAATCCATCACCCAGACAAAACGCATGGAAAAATATATTGAAATTTTCTCCTTTGTTAGACATATGATCTCCTTAATGTTTGAGGTTATGGTGATTTCCCTTCTCATGAAAAAAAAAAAACACAACAAACAAACAAGATGGTAGTTTAAAAAAAAACAAAAAAAATTATGTAAGCTGTATGTTAGCTACCAAAGGAACGTGCAGACAAGTATATAGATCCTTAAAATTCTTGTTTCAGACCTTTGCTTTTACTAGTAGTTTTTGTTATGAAATGCTTTGTTTTACTAGTTGAAATTACAGTCTCTTACATTTTGTTGGAGCTTCAGAGGGCAAAAACGTATTAAAAAAAATGCATTAATTTCTTCAGTACTTGAATAGAGGAGGAAAGACATATTTACTGCTATTTCTTCTCTGCTTTAACAGAGAATAAAGTTTGACTGGTAGAATCTCTCTCTGTTACTTAAGCTGTTTTTAGGGATGGACTATAGACACCAAATTAACATCCTGGGCGATCTGACCCTGTGACAATATTGAAGCCTGAGTCCAGCTATAAGCATTGTGACACCAGTGACAGAGAGGGAAGATGAGGGACTCATTTGCCCCTCATCTACTATTGTACACTACAGGCAATAGCCCTTACCAGTACTTTTCAGAAAATTCTCAACCTCAGAGCACTTGGAAAAGAGGCAAATTTAATTATCTCTGATTTATTCATAGCTAAAGTGACTTTTCAGAGGCCATTTAGGAAGCCATGGGTAGAACTGGGAAGAGAATCAGATCTGTTGAGTTTTAGACAAATTTTATCTAGAAGACAACACTGCCTCCAGAGTACATTCATCTTGAGCTATTAAGTCCACTCCCCATGCGTGGAATAAAATTATTTTTCTGCCATAACTTTCTTTGCATGCTTTGAATTTATACAATTAGGTACAGATAAAATAGTGATGTTATTCTTGTACTTTTGTTCATCTGTAAGTGATCTGTGCTGTGGATTTTTCATTACATGGGTAAAGAGATACATCATGCATACATCATATATCAGGTCAGATATAGCTTAGGGATGCACAATCACAACATCACTGACTTTTTTTCTTCATTACATCTTTTTTCTCTGTGTTTATAGCTTAACTGAAATCTGTTTTAATCAGGTTCTTTCTATAGCTAAGTTGTCCCAAGTCCAGATATTTGAAAAAAAAAGCCTTATAGTTATAAATTTTGACCTAAAAAATTATTTGCTTTGTTATATTATATATAAGCGTATAAAACTTCTACTCTCACAATGTCTTCAAAACCTAAATAAATTCCTTAAAATATTTCTTGACAAGGCAAGAAGGAGTATTTTATTTGGGATTTTTCAGTTTCTAGGCTAGACAGCTTTTGGAGATAAAATGAAGAGATAGTAAATGGACTGTGGTTGTATTTTTGAAACCCTATTTTCAGGCTAATTGTTACTCAATCTAGCTTTATCTCTTTGAATGAGAGAGGCTACCAATGTCTAAACAGGAAATTTTCTTTTTCAAGACTTCTGAAGAACTCTGGGCCACTTCAGTCTAGTCAGATTTACGTATCTAATTCAAACATTTAATTCTGAAAATTTCATGCTACCACTGACAAATTCTTTTCATGGTGTTGGCGGGGGGGAGGTTGTTGATTGGTTTTGGGTTTCTTTTATTTTTTTTTTTTTTCCCCCCCAGAATTTCAGGGGAGAAAAAATGTCCATGCCAGAAAATGACATGAACAGCAAATGATCAGGAGGATCAATACTTCTGAATTGTCATGTGAGATTTTAAAATTAAGCTTACAATGCAAAGCAGCACTTAATCTTGTGTGCACAATATTAAACACCACTTTTTCCTATATGGCACCAGTGTGTGTGTATAAATAAAACATTAAAAAAATCGTGGGGCTAAAGAATTTAGGTTCTTACAACTTTCGTTGCCACAGTATACCTGCGTATCATAAGCAATTGTCAGAAATTTAAGTAACTACCTCACCTCATTTCATTTTGTAACCCCAGAAATAAGTACACTTGATGTCACTTGATTCACAGCTACATTCATGTTACTAGTTATCCTTAAAAATGGCTCTCATGAATAATGAAAATAAATCCCCTTTCTACTCCCATAGCAAGAGGTTTTAAGTGTTACCACCTGGCATCTTAGCAAAAGATCATAATAAGCATGTTTTCTTACAATAGTTCATTGAGATGGTGCATGGCAAGAATGAACAAATTTCCACTGTTAGAGCCAGATTAGAGGCCTAGTCTCTACTCAGGCAAAAATCAATTGCCAGACCAAGATATACATGGTTGTTCATAGAAGCATAATTTATAAAATCCTTATTTTGTCTCTTCTACTTTATGTTCTGTAGAAAGTTTGAAGCCAAACTGCTCTTTATTCTCCAGTGTGTTCTGCCTTCTTTTCTATTTTATCCGTGTATCTGTCTGTTCTATCTTCATTTATATTCAGCCCTCCACTCTTTTCCCATCTTCATGCTTCATTCATTTATCCTATAATACTCATTTATTATTACCTCATCTTCACCACTCTCTCTTTTTAACTCTGTCACTTGTATGTCATTTTTGTGTGACAGGAATTGTTCCCGCTTAACAGAATCAGTTTCTAATTCCATTTAGCTAAGTAGGTTCAACTGCTTTGTGTGGACATTGAAGCCGTTTAAAAGTGGCTAAAACAGTTTTAGCTTAACCCAATTAAACTAAATCAATTTTGACCAGTCTTTAACCACTTTAAAAGTAACCACACAAATGAGTGCATCAATTTTGTCTAAATTAATTTAGATAAATCAGCACATTTCACATCTGTAAACCCATAGTATCCCTTTTCCCATTCTTTCTCATCAGAACACATAGTCCCACACATTTTCTTTTTGTACCAGTACTCTAATCTCTGGACCAGGCTGATTCTGGAATACCTTTGAAAATGGTTTCAGATGAACAGACTGCAAAACACAACATTTCAGAATACAAAAAATGGTTTCAGACAAACTCTGTCTCATTGCACAACACAGTGATTAACTCAGTCTTAGGGCACAGAATGTATTCTTGGAGATTAAGTTGACTGTCATTAATTAGCGTATACTTCAGCTTGTCAGAAATGTTAGCAGGGCTTCTCAGATACCAAATACTGGAAATTGCAAGGGCAATTCTCAAGGAATAAATTCATTAACAAGTATGTTATCTGGATCAACCTTAGTCTTTCTTCTCTTCTCATTTCTTGGGTGGTAATAGCTATTCTTATCAGCCAATATTAAGGGTTTTCTGGTTTAAGTCTGTCAGATATCTAGAAATGAAGCATGGGAATTAGAGTTGTGAGACTGCATACCCCAAAGCAGCAACTCTGAGGCACTGATTGACCATGTTGACTAATCACTTGAATATAAGTTGTTGCTAGAAAGGCAAGTATGATCCTTGAATTTCTTTTGAGGGGAACACTGAGTAAACGTAGCATGGTCTGGATGCAGTTTTGGTAAATATGTCCAGCTGTGGCATCCATATTTCAAAAAGGATGTTGAAAGATTCAGAGAGGTTCAGAAAACTGTGTCGAGTGATTCAGAAGGTTTAAGAGCTCTATTGCAAAAGACAGTGAAGAGACAACTTGATCAGTCTAAATGTACTTTAATGGGAAGAAAATACATGGTAGTCAGCAGTCTGTTAAGATAGGAAAGAATCCTCAAGGTACAAGTTGAAACTAGACAGATCAAGGTTGGACATGAGTAACAGAAACTTAGAAATTAAGCAAATTAATAAAGGAGACAATCGCTTACTTTCATCACTTCAACTTTCAATTCAAGAGAGTATCATTTCTGAAAATAAATGCATAGCTCAGGAAGAATTATTCTTTCTTTATTGAGAAATGGCATTGTTCAATGTTATTTCCTATTTAGGCAGAAAATCATAATGAACTCCTTGGTCACTGGGACCTTTCCCACTTCAATTATACCAGGAATTCCTGTTGCAAAGGAAAGGAGGAGGGGAAGCATCAGCACACAGGTGGGCTGTTGCTGGGGTTGCTGGAGCTAGTCCTTCCCATTCTAGCCTGCTGGAGCTCCTCTAGCTTCTCAGTTCCTCTGCCTGCCTACGGTTGTTCGCCGCTCCAGTGTGCATACTGCTATACTGCAGCACGTGGATAGCAAAAGAAATTTCAAATGGCAAGGTAGATATACAACACAAAGGAGACATAATCTTCTGAAAGCAACAGAGTTGAAAAATATTGCAGTAAGTATGATAATGAGATCTAAGTGTAACATAGTATAAAATCAGATACAATATAAAAATAAGGTCACAATGACTAGAGTACTTATTAAGCAACATTTTTTTGATATGTAGTACTATGAGTTTCTATTATATCTGCCAGTTATCATGAGAATGAATTTTTTCTGTAAAGGAAAATGTGTGAAAAACTAGTAGGCAAATTTCCCATTTCTTACAAAGGTAAAATATGTAGCAGTTTGATGTTTAAAAAGCTGGCCTACTTGATTTGAACCCTATTACATATTTCATCATGGGATGGTTCATAATGTTCCCGAAGTATTGTCAAAGCAAATACTTTAATGAAAAAACATCCCATTCTGTAAATATCTTCCATGATCACATCATCTCATCTCTTCGGTCTTTACTCCCTCTTCTATTTGAAATCCCCTCAAAAAGTGATTGGAGTTGATATGTGCCATGTGGGGCTTCAATGAAGCTGTTTAAAGACTGCTGAATGCAAAAGGCCCAGTTGATTCATATGACAATTTAGAAGTGGGGTTAATGGCAAGAATAATTTTTTAGTTCAGAGAAAAAAAATAATTGAAAATGCTGCAGAAAAAGAGCATGTATGTATGGGAAATCCAGTTGAAAAGCAGCATAGAATAATTATAAAGTCTTCCTCACCCTTGACTCACTGCTTAAACTGTGTGGAGCTGTGTCGTTTTGTGTACCATTTCTCTTTAACTATATTTGAAGTTAAACAGCATGTATGGTGTCTTTTTCTGTCAAGAAGAGTGACAGCTTCTATAATTCCCTTGTTTCACAGAGTATAAATATTCCAATGACTGTTTTGATGGCTACATTCATTGAGTTTTAACATGTATATTTATTGATTGCCTTGTTCTGATAATTTATGGTCAGCTGCCAAGAACAACTAAGCCTTGCAGTTAAAGATGTTTTTTCAAGTTAGACTAAAAAAATAAGGTTCCTAAATGTAAAACACATGTAAAATAACACAAATTTCTTGTATTTGGGTGATAGAAGCCGACTGGGCAATTGATAATCCCCCAAGAGATGACTTTCTGGAAGCCCCTGCCTGCCATTAATTTACATAAAATTTAAAATGCAGACTGAAAAAAGTTATTAAAGGGCTGCTGAGGAATCTCTAGCTCCAGGATGTATTACATAGCTTGGCTGGTCAGGTCAAGCTAGAAGATTGCATACTGGGCCCTATATTCTTTTTGAAAATGTGCAGACATCTACTCCTTGTGGGTGAAATATAAAATCCCCCTGGATGGCTGCAAAAATCTGCATTTTCTGCTAACTTGGGTATATATACATATATATATACTGAACAGCTAATCAGTTAGATACACCAAGCGGATTTACGATTCTTATCTTTGGGAAGGTTTTATTACACTTCCATTCCTGATCTAGCTCTCAGTAGCAGAAGAAAAATTTGGTATTGTTAGTTGAAGTACTATAACAGCTACAAGACTCCAAGACTACTAGCTACTCAAACTGGTAGCTAGTTTCTTAAATGGATGTAAAATGCATGGTAATCACAATGAAAAAAAAAAAAGTAGACTATAGTTCTACTTGCAGTGAGGCTCTTTGCAATTCGGTCATATAAAGATGTCTTATGTCAGTGCAAATTTAGTGAAATTGTTAATAGGGCTATAGCCCTTTTATTCCCAGTGCTGTGCCTCAAGCAATGCATATCTTAAACCTTTCTGGTATTCAGCAAATTTAATAACACAAACATTTGACTAGGCAGGCACAGTCTTGTTATATGTAAAAGCTGATGGTGAAATTGTACATTAGTTTGTCCTGTTTTAGAACGGGAATGAAAGTTTGTCTTCTCCTAGATAAATGCATAACATCATTATCACGTTTGCTAGGGGTAGCATTATTATTTATATCATCTGTAGGCTAAAGGGCTGGAATATCTTCAGCGTATGGTCCCATCAGGTAGAGAAGAGAGTCAATAAGTTCCTCTCCTGGTTGCTTTTCTAGCCAGTTGGTTGAAACCTCATGTTCTGCTTTGTCCAGCATTACCACCCTTGTATGTGAGTGGTCCAAAAGCTTGATAGAAAGGAGAACCAGGGTTTGTTTTCTCAAGTATGGGTCAAACTGTAGACTCTCTGGAAATTGGCACTTTTATGCCACAAAGGGTAAGATGCCTTAGAATTTCAGCATGAAACTTGCCTATTGGCTGTCGTCTTAGGCTCAGTATAAGCTATTGCTTGCAAACACATTCCTCTGAGGATCATACAAAACTTGCTTAGGTTTTTTTAAGGGTTTTCACAACAATTCTTTGTTTGAACCAGATTGTATTTATTTTGTTTGTTAAAAAGGAAAACAAACTCAAAAAACATATTAACACAGTTCTGTCTTCTGTGATGTACCTATATTTAGCTCTCACAAAGTCAGCCAGATGAAGTCAACATTTCCTAGAAAAAACTGGGGAACTTTTTTCCACCCAGACATTCTAACGAACTAAAAGCTTGTCCTTTTACCTGGCCAAAGTGTTTAAATTTGCACTGACGTAAGTTATCTTTATATACTGACTGAATTACAAAGAGCCTCACTGCGAGTAAAACCATAGTCTACACTTTTTTTCATTGCCATTACCATTGGCAAGTTTCTGCCAATAGTAATTATAGCATTAAAGAATTAGCAGTCGCTACCAAGTCATAAGCACTTAGACCTTGGTCAGTGTTTTTTTCTGAATACAGGGATCTGATTGTGAAGTTTTTAAACACATGATCAAGGTCTTACTGATTTCATAGGTCTGACAAAAATGCATTGTGCCATGGAGTCCTTATAGAATCATGTGTTTAAATTCCAGCTACTCTGGTCATCAGTCTAACTACTGAGTAAACTGTTGCAGGTAATTCTAGTTGTTGGTGCTATTTTAATATTAATATGCGAATGATCTATACTGCATTACAAAAAATTCTGAGACTTACTGTTCTCTTCTTGCATTTGATCAAGTTTTAAATAATACTTCTGCAAGCATCCAAGCACAATACAGCACTGAACCTGGATGGATTATATCCAGGTATCAAAGGGTACAAAACAGCACTGTCGGTTTGCCATCTAGACATTAATTTCCCACATAAAGGGTTTACTAGCACTTTGTGTGTGAGTTGTATAACTTGTGACCAGCTGCTTCCGTGTGCAGTGCGTAGCTGATGGGAACATATGGCTTTAATTAAGTAGCCTATTCTAGCTGATTTTTAGGCATCTATCCACATGGCATACAATATTTGTTGAATCCAAATCAAGTTTCACAGCTGTCTCTCGAGATAAACTGATTGACTGACATGGGCTGCTTTTAAACATTCTGTCAGGTTAGTTCCCATAACCTCAGGAGATTCAAACAATGGGAAAAAATGGCTCAGCCTTATGCATTAAAGCTCATATGACTAGGCCATATATATAGATGTATATACGTTTAAAATTTCCGGCTAACCTTAATGGATTTCTGTAGCTACTGGTGCTGGCAGACAGCACCACAGAGCCAAAATGATCGAGAAATCCCCATGTTTTTCTGATTTGACTGTGTTATGTACAGTGGCTCAACACCAATCTGAACTTTAACAGTAAGGACATGCATAGCAATTGTGAAGTGGAAAAGAATAATTATGAAAGTGCAGAACTGATGCCTCACTGGTTCACATCAGTGTAGAACTGGCTGGTGTTAGCTATTAGCAAAACCAGCAAAAAAGACAACCGCCAAATACAATACAATTCTTCTTGTTTTAAATAAGAGGGTTTTTATTTTAAGTGCATTCAACAGCAGCTGAGTGAATCTGCATGTGACGTACTCTGATCGTGGGATGTACTTGCTGGTGTAAAAGGAAGAATATAAAAGTCAAGGTTATGAAATATGAAGAAATATTCCTACAGCTTATGGAAGTGCAGCTATATTTTCAGTGGTGTTTTGGAGTGATCCAAGATGAAAGGGAAGACAGATAATCATAGCTGATCTCACCTAGTACACTGACCATAAATTTTACTAAAGGTTTCAGGTATAGAATTAGAAGTTTTGTATTTTATTGACAAGATTGGGGAACACCTTATGTAGCTGAGCTAAATCTCTAGGTTTGTATCAAAAAGTTGTGTTTTATTACACAATATTTACAAAGTGAAACATGGGCTAAAAAGGATTATGAAAATAATTTTTAGAGGCCATGAAATTCGTCTTGGGTAAATGAAGCACTTGGAAGACTGATTGAGTCTTATAATGAATTCTGATTTACTGATTTTCCATAGTATGGTGGTGATGGCAAAAGCCCAAAACTGACAAGTGCTCTGAGGGAAGGGTGAGAGCACTCTAAATGCAGAGTTTGTAGCTCTGTAATTAATAAGCTGTCTCTGGTCTCTATGAAGATATGAAAATACACTAAAGACTGTGAATTTGAGAAGGTGTTTCAGTAGTGATAACTTCTTATAGTCCATGATTTATACATCTACGGTAGACCTGTGGCCTGTGACTTGTAACACTCTTGAAAATACTGTGGTGAGCTGGAATGTTATTTAAGCCTGAAGAAATAGGCTTAGTCAAAGGATGGAAGTGGAAGATACCTTTCTTGAAACATCTACATTGAACAGTAATATAAGCCAGACTGAGAGGAAAATGTGTGAGTGACCCTTAAACAAAGGAATTAAAAAGGTAAATGTAACCAGTAAACCCCTCAAGTCTTAGTCATTCATGGGGATGAGAAGTGGACTAGTTTCCTTATCTTTCCTAAGCCAGATTTGATGGTATAGCAGTTAGGAAAGATCTTTAATACTAAAAATAGTCTAGAATGTGTTTTACTGTTATTTGTTGCTATATTCCACTCTTGTAATGACTTTTGAATTTTAAAATCAAGAATTTGCTCCTTTTTTGCTAGAATACATTTGTTTTCACATTTAAGCTTATTTAGTATTTAGTGTGAACTGTGACTTAAATAAATCTCAGATGACAGATTTAACCAGAACTAATAAATCCAAAGGAAATGATGTTTCAGATAAAGCTTTTCATGCCTCCAATTCAGGTCATGACAAGAACTGACCTTTTATTCTGTTTTTGTATAGCTCTTCTTTGCACTGGGAATCATGACAACAATTCTTAAATACTATGTTAATACAAAATAATAAATAACTGTGTCCTGGCACAGGACAATAGAAAGAACTTTCATGGAGACAATCAGAATATTTTCAACCATAGAAGGCAGTATTTTTGTAGGGCAAATAATACTGTGTTCTTTGTTCACACCAACATTTCTAACCAAATAGAATTAATCTTTTAGAATTTAGCAGCATGGGAACTCAGAATGTCTGTGTGAAATTGCTTTGCTCAGGATTTTTCTAACTATTTTAGAGATGTTTGGAATAACATATACCTGCAAACTTTATGGTCTGTCATTAGCAGCTAAACCCTTGCCATTTGGAAACCATGGCACCAAGATACGATGATGTCAAGGAGAAAATGACTGTGTATCAGGGTGACACTAATAATGGTTAATAAACTTCAGACAGTTGTTTTTTAGTGAATTGTTTAACTAATAGTGAAACCTCGTATTAGAATTACTTCTGATCTGTGATGAAGGGTTCCGAACTGCTGAATTTGACTTGTGTAATTGTGTGTTAGTGACAGAGTGCTGCCTAGTTTCCAGGGGGAGTGTGTGATAGGAACTTTGCATCAGAATATCAAATTAAAAAATTGGTATGATGATATAAAAAAGATTTATATTTTTCTTTAAGAGTTTTTAGTTTTAATCTAAAACAGACCTGCAAGTATTCTTTAAGCAATGAGTCTTAGTGCTGACTTCCCCCACAGAGCAAAGAAAAAGCTGAGTAACAGCACAAAAGTGGCTTTAAACTTGCCTTTCCCTCAAAGTCCCTTGTACGCTGTGGATTACTGAGAAACATCCCTGTATGCTTTCACCTGTGATTATTTTGGCTGTGCTCTCTCTACAGTTCTAGTTTTCCATAATTAAAGGAGTAAAAATTCTGTTTTGTTTTGCTGAGGAAAGCCGAATATCACCTGCCAAGTGTGAGATAGGAAGGTTGGTTTTATTTGTTTTGTTGTTTGTTTTTTTTTACTTTACCCACTTAGGGTGTTTTGCTGGGTTGGTTTATGAAACCGTCTTTTCCACCCCCCAGAGAAGAAAAAGAAAATACTGTCATGTAGAGTCTGCACTTGCTGTGAGTCAAGTCCAAGTTTGCTTGTACTGCTTTTACTGTCGGTAGGTACGTCTGTGTGGGTAGCCCTGCCAGCATGAGCGAGGGGTGTGCTCCGCTCCCCGCTGTCCCATGCTGTCTGCTTCACGTGTAGCTCACATCAGTTCCAGCTATACCGCTCATCGCATTTGCTGTATCTGTGGTTCCCCCCATTTGACGTATCTGTACCTTGCAGACCCCATTTTTGCAGTAGGATGACATCAGGTAGCTGAGAATAAACGTAGGCATGAGCAAATAAAATTGTGGGGGCAGCTGCCTGGTTACGGTCGATGTTTGTGTAAACTGGGATCGAACCAGCTTAAGTCAGTTTTCTGTCATGCTTGTGGAGAAGGGCTTCAAATTCAAGCCAGCTTCCTGAAATTCAGTGCTGGCTTTCTTCACCCCAGACCAGGAGCAGGCCAAAGTGCAAATAAACGGGCAGGTTGTGTGAATGGAGACAAATCTGAGCTCAAGGTAGCAGAATGATGTAGAAAACCACTGAGCAACTTTAGGTCACTCCTCAGTGTACCAAGTCCCCCTTTGAGACTAGGAGGATATTACTTACTAAATGTTGCAAAGCACTTTAGCCCTATCAAAGTCAAAGAGAGTGTTCCTGTGGACTTTTAATAGAGTCCACACAGAGCCTTTGAGATTTTAGGTAAAAGTATTGGTCAAGGAACCCATTAGTGTTCCCATTACCAGTGTTACTGTTTTATTCAAAAATAAAAGTAAAAAACAAACAGAAACAACAAACAGCACCATTTAGTAAACACATCTGAGGTAATATTTTGACTGCTTAGACTCATTTATATTTCTGGTGGTTTCCTCTGACAGCGGATTCCTGATAGAGAGAAAAAAAAACAAATAGCACAAAGCCATAAAGAAGTCACTTAAAAAAGAAACAGCAACTGCAATATTATCAAGAGTTCAAGAGATTCTATATCGCTTTTTAGCAGTAATAGATATTTTACAATCCTGATTATTTGTTTGTATATACAAATTATATGTACAAAATAGCTTTTCTGACTTCTTACTACATTAAGTTTGAGCACGTTAATATATGGCTATCTAGTCCACGATATGTTCGTTTATTCAGTGCATTCTCAGTATTGAACCTCTGTTTTCTAATGATGAGGTGGAAAATATTTATTTCAAACATGTTTAAGAAACAAATAAGAATAAGTATGAATATATGATAAAAAGAGATGTGTTATATGTATTAGTATTTCATTACAACTGTAGGGATAAAAGTACTGTTCACTTTATGCATAGGGGTTTTTGATCATTAATTCCACCAGCATTGAAAGTTGTATATTTAAAGATCCAAATATAGAGAGCAGAGTAGGCTTCAAATGAATCACTCACACTTTAAACACTTGTGTAGTCAAAAAGATACAGGAAAATAATTAGAAAATGCTTTTGAGGGATTTCTTAAACTTTTCTGGGTTTGTTGATAAGGATTGATGTGTAGCTATTGGAGTAAAAGGATTGTTCTGGAAATATGTATCAGACACATACTTGATATATATAAAGATTGTTTTCACTACAGTAGCTTCACAATTACTTTACATTTACTGAACTGTGTGTGTACTTATGCTCACAGTACTTTTACCACTATGAAAGCTTTTACAATCTACTATTTTACTTCACAATTAAAGGAATTGTCTCCTTAAGGTTTTTATTACGATAAACTAAGCTGCAAAGTGTTTGTAACCTTTGTTACAATCACAGTCTAGTGTAACTGAAATCAGAAATCTGAGTGAGAAGAAATTTCCCTGTAAGGATCACAAAAATTGATCAAATCATCAATTGGATATGAATATTTTTAGCAACAGTCTTCACCTGATTCTCAAGAGCACCTTCTGGCATATTAGTGGTGATAGCATGAAGTAGAAAAGTGAGCAGTTCTTCTCCAGGCAGGGTGAGGAAAGCATTGCTGTGAGTTAATTATTGGAAAGATTGCCGCTCTGAATTTCTTATTCAGATATTTTTAGGATGGTCTTCATTCTGAAAAGAATGCCAAAAACCAATCTTTATTTGTAAACACCTAGGAATTTTCCTTTAATCAGTAGCAATAGGGCTATTTGAATCTAAGTGACACAGTCTGAAGTTACAGCACTGGGTGTTTCTTTTTAACTTCTAAATAAGATAACCATTTATTTGTTGATAACATTGAGAGCAAATCTGTAAAACGCAGAGCTAAAGTTAATTTTATTCTTCTCACTTCTTGCAGTATTTTTTCCATAACACATAAGATACTTCCTGTATATATTGTCTCATGCTTCTTCGCTTTGCAATTGCTTGAAAGCACTCTATTAATCTAATCAAGAGTTTTTAACAGTTCTTTAATTAATTATATTTTATAGTATGTTAGCTGGCAAATAAGCAAACTCCTAAATTGCTGTACATGTATTTGTCCTAAGTTGAATGTTATGAAGCTGGTATCGCCCAGTGATTTTTTGGTATAGCTGTATTCTCTGATGCGTTATTTGGAAAAGCGACTCCACCGACACATTTGTAATATCTGCTGATGTAGGCTTTCATAAACTCTGCTGAAGAGGCTTTCAGGAAAATACATGAATTCTATACTCATTAGCACTGTTGAACTTTGGGGACATTCGTATATGTGTGGACTGTCTCTGAGCGTTGTTGCAAGTAGTGATGAGTTGTCACTATTTACTTATTTTCAAATCATCCAACATGGAGTCCTCTCAGGTCTGGGTCAGGTGGGAAGGGGAATGAAGGAGGGAAATAAATGCAGGGAAATGCAGTTTCCTTAGAATTTTGAAACCTCAGTCTACTGTGATTCAGTGGCTGAATTACTAGAGCAGGAAGTCTAAATTAATGTTTCTGTCTTTGCCTTGCTGGCTGGGTTTTTTTAGCAGGTTAATCATCCTTTTTCAATCCACATTTTCTGTTTTACTTGTATTATTTATCCTACTGCTTTTAAATATATGTATTTAAATTGATTAAGAGTCTAAATTGGCAGTACTAATCTAGTAGGTTAGAGTGCAAACACATATGCTGAGTGTAGAAAAGCGTTAGTAGCTTTTAAGATTGATTAGTTAAAATAAATAACTATTCTGTACTCTCTAGTAGCCAGAGAAGGTTTTACTACACAGCATTTTACTGTGGATATTTCATATGATTTAACATTTAATAAATTGAACTTTTAGTCATGTTTAAAAGAGAAGCAAGAGTAATTTGTATGCATTGGCTACTGATAGTAAATTATAAATCTGTGGGATTGAGTTCAAATTTCTAATTGGTGGAAAAAAAATCAGTAATTAACTGGGAGGACAGAAATGATTTTCTATCAAAGCTGTCTTCCACAGAGAATTCTACTAAAGCTGTTCACGATTATAAGGGTTATGATACATGGAAACACTATAATTTGTATATAAATGTCAGCATGGTATAATCTGATTATAAAATGCTTTTGGAAATTGGAAGGTTCTGACTGGGTAAAATAGTTGAATGCATAACTCTCTGCTTAGAGCTGCATAACTGTATTGGGCTCCACATGATAAGGATGCCTTGAGAAGCAGAGTAGGTGTGAGTTATCGGCAGCAGGAACAAAGCAAAGAAAAAAAGATCTTTGCATTCTCTGCAGTTGTAATCTGACGGATGCCCACAGAAGCATAAACCTCATGGCACTGCAGTGTCCAAGTGTCTGCAGTTTTGCATTTATTTTTGGACAGCTAAACTTATGACCACTAGATTTCCTAATTTTTCAGTTGAAATTTATTTTTGATGTCTGCATAGTCATCTGTTTTAAATGTCCTCTGAAGCTTTTAACACTTAGGAAGTATGTTTTGTTTTAGAAAAAAATAAATTCCTTATAATTCACACTCCTTTTTGGGAGGTGATCTACTGAACAGATTTTTAAGAAATTCACATACATGTATCCATATCCACTTTCTTATTTCATTCATGCCTTCATTTCCTACCATGGGCAAATAATGTGACATCCAAGTTAAAAGACATACTGTTGAAGTTTTAGATAAATCTGCCTTGCTTGTAGAGACTACTCAAATTGGTGGGGTGACAGTTCCTTGGTGCTTTTTTTTTTTTTTTTTTTTTTCCAGGACAGTGGGTAGAAGGTGGAGAGAAGGATTGGTGATCTGATTCAGACACAAAGTCTACATCACTGTTTGATTTTGCACAGGTCTACTAGAAGAATTTAATGATGTCTGGAGAAAAGGTGTTGAAAGAAAAATAATCTGTGCCCCCCTGGGGCTGTCTGGGTACTGCTTTTTTTAAGTATTATTATTTTAATCATATTGATCTGGGGTTTTTTTCATCTGCTTCAGATTTTAAAGTAGAGAGGAAATACTATGGTGAAAACAAACTTTCTTTTATTATCAAGTTGTTAAGAAAATGCAACTACTTAGCTTTGTTCTCCTCTTTGAAGTTTATATACCTGTCTTCACTACCACGAGTGTTATAAAAATAACTATATAGATGTAGATACATATAATTACTGAAAAGGTAGAAGTACTGGTATGATATGTTTTAGCTTTGTTGGTTTGCATGAGGTCAGGGACCTGAATTTGGTTGGTCTGTTGCAGGCAAATGAAGAAATAACATTAAACTGTAACAAAAATTATAACTTTAACAACTGGTTTCTTTACAAAAACAGTAATGTAGGAGGATTCCATTTCTTTAAAGTCCTGTGTTGTGCTGCATTAGAACTTCAACTGAGGATGAATTGCTAGTGGGTCCGCAAAATAATCCATGTATCTACATCTATTGCAAGAAGAACCATAGGAACTTCAACTCTTCTTCGTTGCTTTTCCTTATGCTTGAGAAGTGTAAGATACAGTCTTGCTGAAACTCTGTGAGTAAAATCTATTGATATCATGGTAAATTTATTTCTAGAGAATAGTCCTAAGAATTAGCAACTTAGTGGAAAAAAATAGTTCTGATAGGCAGAGCAAAGGTAGAAGGCAAATATGCAGTATATAGAAACCCCCATATTCTTCTCTTGCCTGCTTCAAAAAACACGTTTGAGATGTAGGGATTTGGTCTGGTGTTAAAAAAAAATACAAGCAGGGTGACTTTGAGCTGCCATGTTTATTTAAACAGTTAATGAAGAACCTAATGTTTAGTATATGTCAGTAGCAATTTATTTTTGTTTCAGCAGTAGTACTCAGCTGGTCAAGGTGAGGTTCAACATAATCTTTGCGGGCCACGTGAAATTGGACTGGGTGCTAGAAACAGACCTGCAAACACCAAAGGCAAATGAACCTTTCCTCAGTTCTCTTGCTTTGTTGTTCATTCTCTGGGATTTTTCACTCCTCTCTATCTGCACGGTGTTCCCAAAGGCAGAATTGACTGCCTTGACCACCTCATCACTCTGAGGAATCTGGGTGCAACAGGAGGTCTTGAGGAGAAAACAGGTATGAGTGGATGGGAGCAGAGAGTATCATACCTTTAAAAAGGGATGAAAGCACAGACATAGGATGTCACAATACCTAGGAGAGACACCTTGCTCAAGCCTCAAAGGTGGCAGGAAGTAAATCTACAGCATCAGATTAAAATGTTGCACGTACCTGGCAAGGATTCGTAGCTTGTTTTTTCCTTACCCAAATCTACCCGTGCTGTATCACCTTCAGCTACATAGACAGGGAACTATACACCAGCTAAATCAGTCCTTGTACCATTTTGAATGTCTTAAACTGATTTATGCCTCTCTGTACGTTCTTATACAAGAAATAAACATATGGGCTTTTATCCCTTGAGTTTCCAAACATATTTTTTGAAGCAGAGTTGCAATCCAGTGTGGGCAAGTATTCACTGAATAAATGGGATTTACAATGTTGTTTATTTATAGACTTTTATATGGCTCTCTTTGCAGTAGAAATGGTTGCAAATGAAGATAATTTCACAGTGTGTTTTGATATAAGAAAGTAGTATTCCCATTTTACAGAACTCGGGGCCTAAGAACAAGAATTTAAAACCACCTAAATCTTTAGGAAATCATGGTCTGTAGTGAATTTGTTTGAAGAAGCACACATAAGATTAGATGATGGTCTAGAAAAACTTTTGTATTTTTAGTTGTTATGTTGGCATTCTGCAGAAAAACTTGCTATTTAAGGTTATGTATCTAATTGTACTCTTTACAAACTGCTGTGCCATCAGGGAGTTATGGGGATACAGAAGGCTGATGTACTAATCTGTGTCAGTCTTTCTAAATTCAAATAGTGACTTCAAGTCAAATTGTTTTTTTCTTTCTGCTCATATTTGGTATATTTAGTAAGACTATCGTTGTATGAACATGACAGGTTCATTTTAGGATGGGATTAGTGGGAGATTCTGTGAATTGATCTAAAATGTATTAAGAAAGTCCTTTTTGCAGCTTTGCTACTGTCAATTTTCTTGAGTATGAAACTCATGGACAAAATATTTACTCTCAGGGGTTTTTTTCTTTGTTTTTTGTGTTTTGATTTTTATTAAAGGGATAAAATGCATCTGCTGAGATTTTCAAAGCAGCTGAAAGCAAGGTTTGCAGGACAAAAGACCTTGAAGTCATTTTAGAAGGCCCACATCGATTGAGCATTGTATGGTCTTAAATCTCATGGGAATTTTTGCAAATCCAGTTCTTTGTCTGAGCACCTCTATTGGGGGGAAAAAAAATCCTTTATTTATATTAAACAATGTTCAATCAATTAGTATGATATTAGAGTAATTTTCCTGAAACTTTTGTACATTTTTGTAGAAAAATCAAACAGCACAAAATGAAATTGTATTAATTCTGACTGTAAGCAATCAAACAAAGAAAGTCATTGGAGGAAATCTAGTGTAATCATAAGTAATAACTCTTGTACCTGATATGAATGAGAAAAATTAACTTTTACTTTTAATTAAATATAATGCCAAAAGATATTCAAGCCATTCTGACATATGTAGAAGATAGAATAATAAAGTACAGACCCAGTCTTAATCACTCTGCATTATTAAACATTAATATACTGTCATTAACAGTACCTGTTATAATCCATGTCATTTTGTGCCTTGCAAGAGAAGCACTCATCTCCTTTCAAATACTAATCACAAAAGCAGATGCTTAAGATACTTGAGTAACCCTTTTAGTGCCATGCTTTGCACATATGGTTCCAAAAGGAGTCTGAGAAGTGTCAATGAGGTATATTATTAAAAAAAAAAAAAAATCATACTTTGGCTGTGGTGTGGAAGACTTCTCTAATTATATCGTAGGTTGATTCAAATAATAGATTCCAATTTGGATCCATCTCACAAGCATATTTTGCCTAGTATTGGCCAAGCTCCCTAGAAATGTGATGACTTGCAGTCCTGCAAGAGATCCCGTATTTTTTATTGCTTTTCCAGTCCCTTGAGAATTGACGTTGTGATACACTGCCACATTTTCCATTGGTGAACTGGAGTTGATACACTGCTTTGTTGGTGTGAACAAAACTAATAGATATTGTGAAATTGCCCAGTTGACATAAAATAAGTCACTGTGCAATAGAGCTGAGACAATGTCCTGCTCTTCAAACTATAGAAGCCTTATTTTCTGTATGTAAGGATTGTAACGGAATGGTATTTTTTCCCTACTTTTCCCTTTGTGATGTTAAATCATTTAACATTAAGCCTTATTATACCTCTGTGAGGTAAGTATGTAATTGTCCCCTTGTTATGAATGGATAAAGTTAGATTCAGAACAGAAAAGGTGTGCAGTTAAATCCAAATCTGGGCAATTTGAACCACTGATGTTAATGTGGTCTCAATCATTATACCTCTAGTTAAATCTCCTACAGTAATTTTTAAGGATTGTGGAAGATAAATGGTTTTCATTTTTGGGGGTATTTATTCTTTTTACTATCCTCCATTGCTGTCTTAACACACTCATGCCTAAGAATAGAAATTACACATGTAAATACTAAAATACAGGAAAAGGCTTCTGAAGTTCACTGCATTAGCAAAATGGAAAATGGAGAACATTATTTTTCATGTATGTCTTAATGGTAGTAGATTTATGCATACTAATACCAGACGAATCGTAATAACAGGAGCTAAGTCATTTTGAGGCAGAAGTGTATGAATTACTTTTTTTAGTTGACAGTTTCCCTGTAAGTGACTTGAGCAAGGTCACAAAGGCACACTAGTACTTTCAGAAGGTGCTAAATGACCATAAAACACCCTGCCCTTCACTGTAAACACGTCTTGGATTTCAGCATAGGAATTTACTATCCACTTCTGGTAGAAGCTGCTGCTTTAGTTTTAAGACTTGGTAGGAATGTGGTTTTGCCAAATGCCGTACTGAAACATGGGGGTTACATAGGTTCCTCATTATACGAAGACACATGCATTTGGATTTTTTTCTGGGTTATCAGTTCCAATTCCTTATCATTTTTTCCACATTTAGATTCACCACTGGAAAAGAAATAGTACCCAACATCGTTCTCTACCCTTGGATAAGCTCAAGAGATACTCCTCAGGAATATACATTTTCACTCTTTCCCTATTTTCTGTCCTCAGCCATCTTTGCAGCTTCATTGATTTTAAACGTGTTCCCTAACGAAATAAAATGCACATAACCATATTGTATATCTGTGTGAGCATTGGGCTGATTCCAGCAAAGTTAGAGATGTGAAGATCTCAGTAATTTGGGAAAATCAGTCACTGGTATAGGAGAGAGGCTGCCTTTGAAAGAAAAGCAGGCAGAATTCAGCCATCAATCTAATTCATAGCAATAGTGCATTAACTATCATACATTTAGTTTTGAAATAGCTACAAAAGGCACAGTTTCTTGGTGACCAGGGTTGTCCTGGGAATTAGAGGTACATAAGCATAACAGACAGGTATGTAAACATAACAGACATAGGTCAGTAAGAAACCAGATTTCATCAGTTCTACTGCTTGAGACCAGTTTCTTAAAGTTCATTCATCTATATTCACCTGGTTTGGTGAATTGGCATAATATTCTCTTATAAAGAGTGATTTTGATAAAAATGTCTTCAACCTTCCAGCTCTGGCCAACTGTAGTGCAGCAAAGACTATTTAAGTTTTTCCTTGACGTCTTCATAATTCCCATCCTTCAACACTTGTTCTCCAAAATGTCTGTGTTTTTGGAATAGTCCTAGCTTTTTGTCTTAAACTTTTGGTCTTTTCTTCAGATATAGTTGCTGTCACTTGGGGGTTTCTTGTGGGTCCTTATTCTGAATTTTTCTCTTTCCTATTTTAATGAGTGCTGTTGTTTGCAGGTCTTTCTTGATGAGCCTGAAAGGAAAGGTGTCATTCATTAATCTGTTTTTTTACTGTCCTCCTACATAGGACAAACCTTCCATTTTCATCTCATAATATCAAATCCATCATGGCTTCCAGGTCTGAATAGGGCAAATTTAGGAGGAATTTGCTTTCCTTCGGATTCCTGAACCATATTACACAGTCTGCTGTTGTTACAGCTGCCCTATACAAACAGAAAATCTGAAAGGCTTTTACTTTCACAGCTATGATAAGTATTATACTGAGGGATGGATGCCATCACCAAATATTTATCCCTCTGCTCAATAGGCAACATCCCTGTTGTCTGCGTATATATGTAATTTGTTCTCTTTTGTGTGCCTGATCAAGGCAATAATCTGTGTTTCTGATAGCACGTACTAAGCCAAAATTATTTTTCAAGATACAGTGGGAAGAAGAGGTTTAACCAACTGTACATATATATGGTTTACTGAAAACTACTTGAAACTTTTAGGTCTGTGGGCAAAAATAGGTTTTGCTCATGTAAGCTTCATCTCTGCTAGCCGATTTTACATATAGGTGTACTGTTAAATCCTTTTAAGAATAGACAGCTTCTCTCTGTAAGGTTAAAATGTTCAAAATGTTCAAGACATATGCAAAAACAAAGAGCTAATTTAGCAGACTATTGACAATTACAGCTTTGTTTGAGATTACACTGCTTTTTTTTTCCTGAATTTTGTTTTCTATTTCAACTGCTCTCTTTCTGTCAGTTCCTTGCACAAGTCAAACAATAGGCAACAGCTAAAGGTAACCTATAATCACACAGCTTTTCCTCCACAAATATTCCTACAATTCTTTGTGATCTCTTATATATAAATCTTGATAATCTGGAATTTGTAATATGTTTACGGTCCATTTCCTGATCCTATTGAAATCAGTAGTAGGCTTTTTGTTGTTGTTCTTGTTTCAAGGGCACCAAATTTGTCTTCTTGTTTGCCAGATTGTTTGGCGTATGCAAAAGGCATCCATCAAGAAATGTCTTAAGAGACTATAGTTGACGGTCTTTTGTGCATTGTATTGAACATCGGCAGCTACACTATTGAATCAGCCCAAGTTATCTGCACAGAGTCAACTTATCTACACTGCTGAATTTGTAAGGATGGATCATTTAGTAAAACTAATTCAATTGTAGCTGGCAACATTTTCCCTAAAAAGTTATACTATTACCTATTATGTAAGCAAAAAGATCTTGTACCATTGGATGGATGTTGATATAGAATCCAATATTGTTGCTTGAAAATAAAGTTTAGTAGCATCAGAAGATTGATTTGAAAAAATAAGTGAGCATTTTTTATTTTTTTCAGATAGTCAATTCTATTTACACAACAGTGTGTGTCTTTTGGTTTGTTGGTTGTGTTTTTTTTTTTTTTCCCCAACATTCAGAAAGATAAAAATTATAAGTTTAATAGCAAAGTAATGTTTGTGTTGCATGGATGTACATTTACTAGCAGGGAGTATTTTTAAGAAAAACATAGTTATTTGCAAGATTTCATCTGGAACTTGACATTGCAAAAGTTTGTATCAAAATCCTGATGGTAAGAAATTTTTTTTTGTCCAAACAGAGGACAAAAACACTGTCGTTGTAACCTTTTTGTACAGTCAACAAACCAACTCAGCTCTAAGTGCTGAACGTAAGTAACGAAAATCTGTGGAGATTTAAGGATAAGAACCGATCACTAAAATGACATGGAAAATAATTTCAAGTAACTAATGAGCACAAAAATATCTTAATCTGTCTTGGGGCAATTTGTAAGCAGAAAAGAAATTAATTCTGTTGAAAAAATAGCTGGCTAATAATGAGTAGCTGTGCTAGAGTACTCAAAAATTAAATTAGATTTGCCTAGGCAAAACTTTGGATCTTCAGATGTATCTGAGACACATCGTTTGTAAAGATGCCAGGCAAAGTTGAATTAGTTATGTAGTTCCATGATTATGGGGACAGATAAGATTTGTAAAGCTCCAGGTATGGTTGATTGTACCCAGCCATGGGTGTGTTCATTGTGCTTTGAGTAATTGCTGTGAATCTTCAGAGTAGAAGAACATTTTGTTCTTTTTGTTTTCATGGGAACAGTTGTATAATCTGGGAACAAGCAGAAAGAGGAGGATGTTCACACAATCAATGCGCAGTTTTGCAGCACAGGCATTCCCTCACCCAAAGTCTAATTCTCTGCTCTTCAGATCAAGATCTTTGGCTGCACAGTATTACCTCAGCAGCAAGCAACAAGTAGGATGGGTCTGGGAAACTGGGGCCTGTTTTCATAGCTGTACTTTTTTTTTTTTTAATTATTATTTGAAAGATAATTTAGTACAAAGCTGGATTATTGATGACAATTCTCTATAAACATGAGCTTGTAAGATCAGGATGGACAACTGTTTAGACCTTCATGGCTGGGAATCATGCCATTACTACCCACAGCCGATGCACATACATGGCTATTTGGCTGTGTACCTCATGCCATCTGTTCAGATGGCATTTTGCCTGCTCACAAATTGGTTAGACCTGTGCCAAGAGCAATTGCTCTAGATGGTTACACTGCAAAACACTGCAAGTGGCTCCTATTTTGTACGAAGTCTCTCTCTTTTGGACACCACTTTAACACTTTGTTATATCCTGTGGACATACCTGTATACTGCAGTGATTGGAAATAGAAAAAGATCATGTGCTCCTCCTAATTCTTTTTTGCTACTGAAGCTACCTTTTCTAAATCCAAAGAGGGGAAAACAAAGTACGTGTCATTTGAGTTGAAACTATTTCTACTTATTTTCCATCTGAAAAATACTCATTCCTTTTAAGTTGGTAAAAGCTAATCAAAAGTTCACAGAAGTTAATAGAAATATTTGCGCTGTTATGAGTGGGTTTTGAGTTGGAGTTGTAAATTATAGTAAAGTGTGTGCTTGCTAGTGGACAAAACCAGGTCAACTGACAGTTGCTACACGTGGTTGGTTATTTAGTTTCTGGAATAAGTTTCTGAGAGAAGTGGTGGGTTACAGAACTTTTCGTTTCTGAGATCAGTTATTTAAACTCAGCTGAGGTATACAGTAACCCAAAGTTATCACCAAGTGACATTTATGCAACCTATAGAATAATTCTGCTGAGTCTTCTCTATTGAATAGGTATCCATGTCATACAGTTGGCACATTTGTTGACAGCTTCAACTGTGAACCATGGAAGTGAACTTATTGCTTGCCAGCAGAAGTAGCTCCTGTAGGTAAAAGCCAAAGGGTATTGGCAAGGAAACCTAAGCTCAGTGGATAAATATAGGACTTTATGTAGAAAATACTGTCATCTTGCCAGTTTTACTAGCTGCAAAAATAACCTTAAAATCAAAACTAATATTTTTGTTACTATCAACAGTAAGAATTCAGAGTACATGCAAGTGTAAAGGAATTATTTGACTGTTTCTCTTTGAGTGTAAGTAACTGTAGGAGTATTGTTATTTTCCTTCTATGAACTTCTCCCTGTGCATGAATGTCACTGCTCCTGCTCAGTTTGAGCATGCTTAGTTGAATCAGGATGATATCATTTACGTGGGTGAGTTTCCATATATTGGTTAGTGGGAGGTATGATATTTTGCTGATTATAATCTGGAGGTGTTGCCAAAGCCCCTCGTCTGAGTTTTACATAAGTAATACTGACTCGCTTTTGATTCTTAGATGAAATACAATGGGAAAGAGCTGGGTAAGCCTTAAAAAGGAAAGTAAAGAGATCAAAAGTCAGAACTGTTTGGAGCAAAGGATGTAGTTTCTTTGTAATTTGGGTGGATTTTTTCTTGTTTGTATAAATCACTATAAAGATAAGATGAAGACAAGATGAAGTCCATATAAAGAAGGACTATCAGATCCTTTTAAGTCCATTATAAATTTTATATTGTGCAGCTCCTGTGTTGTGACATGACTCATAAAGTTGATGACCAAAATCATGACTAACTGAATATCTGTAAAAAGATATTCACATTAATTTAAAAGAGGCTCAGTTGTTCAACCACTGTTACTTCTCACTGAAATTTGCACTAGCAGAGCAGTTGATACTTGTTCCCGTGATTGAAACCATTTGGTTCCATTACTTGTAACAGTTAAAATTTTGTCTAAGGATCGTATCAGTTTTGAAGAATGTGGAGAATGATTTAGAAGGTCTGTCACTGCACACTCATACTAGGCTCGTACAAACTTTAATCCCATTTTAGTATCTCAAACAAGTACCATTGCATGTTCCATGTTCTAATAAGGCTTAATAATTCAAATTTGTTCAGTATAAACAGATGATAAAAGCTATAGAGGTGTAAAAGATACCAATACTGACTACAAATTGACACATTTAGTACTTTTCCATTTATCTTTAGGGAAGACAGTTAATACTAAAATCTGTTGTGTTCACACTGAAGCTTGTTTAGTACTGTTAAGCTAAAAAAGAATATTGTGCATTTACTTGAATTTTCATAACAGAAAATTGTCCTCTTGTGGAAACGATGACACTTCACCATTTTATGTGGTATAAACATACTAGCAATTTGATGGGCAAAGTAAAAGCTGGTAAATTCTCACAGGTCTAGTGTGCATTGCATTCTAAGCTGAAAATTGGACATAGATGAATACTTAGTGACCCGTTAGCTGAGGCATTCTCAAGTAATCTGAATGGCAGTATTCTTCAAAAATCCCTGAAACGTTGGGAACTGATTTGTTTTACTTCCATGCAAATGAATGGGAATTTTCCTTTCATTTCACTGGGAGTAGGATTGGAGGTTTCTTGAGTTGACCAGCACAAAGTAACAATTATAGGCAGAAAAAGGAGAGTTTTTTTTCAGTTCCAGCAAGTTCATTTTTAAAAGGCACTTTGCTGTAACCATGTAAACCTACGTAACCCTACAGTTTGTTAACACTGAACTTTAATGAGTCCTGATAAGAAGCCAGTCAGTGGATCTCCATTTAGCTAGTGATGATCTGAACTCCAGCTGATTGTCCTAGCAGCTGTGTGACTTCATTACCATTAGAAAGGCATACAGCCAAGCCAGCTGGAATCCAAAGAGGCTACTCAATTCACATAGCATGTAAGTTTTTTGGTTTACGTATCAGAATTACAAAGGACTCCTATTAAAAAATACGCTACAAAAAAAGATGTAGTGTAAAGGCTAAGTTTAAAATCGTTACTATACCAAATGGAGGCTACTTTATTATATGGATTTTTTATTCTTTTGTGCCATCTTAAAGCTGTTTATATATCTTCATTTAATGAAAACTAGAGAGAACATGTGAGGTTTTGGTTACAAACACAGCCTTATCCTATAATTCCTAATTTCTTAATTAAGAAAACAACATTTTGTTGTGTTTTGTATTAATGTTTTGGGAATACATTATTAGAATCTCTTATTGTTT
>NW_010551239.1:19303-50027 GCF_000687285.1 Phaethon lepturus | reverse complement strand
GAAAAAAAAACGCTGTTCTTTCACAATACATGTTTGTGAAAAACAACAACCCATAGCTGTTGTAATGAACAGTATTTAACTGCTAGAGACAATATCCCTGAGGAACAATTCTACCTATGGCCGTGGGTATTTTTAAAGTGTAGAATGGTACAGAATGAAAATGGTGAATACAAGAGGCCTTTGCACTGGTTTGTGCCTATAGCAAATGATAATCTTCTGTTGTGGTTTTTTTTAATTAAAAAAGAAAAAAAAAAGGAAACAAATTCCAATTTACAAGAAGGGCAGGAGGGAAGACTCAGGAAACTACAGACCTGTTTTTAGCGTTGGTGCAACCTCACCTTGAGTACTGTGTGCAGTTCTGGGCCTCACAATTTAAAAAGGATGTTAAGGTCTTTGAATACATTCAGAGGACAACAAAACTGGTGGAAAGGGCTGGAAGGCATGTCCTGTGAGGAGCAGCTAAGGACTTTGGGTTTGTCTAGGTTGGAGGAAAGGAGGCTGAGGAGTGACCTTACTGCTCTCTACAGCTTCCTGAGGAGAGGCAGTGGAGAGGGAGGTGCTGATCTCTTCTCCCTGGGATGCAGTGGTAGAACACATGGGAATGGTTCAAAGCTGCATCAGGGGAGGTTCGGAGTTGACATTAGGGAGCATTTCTTTACCAAGAGGGTGGTCAAACACTGGAACAGGTTTTCTAGAGAGGTGGTCAATGCCCCATGCTTGTCAGTGTGTAAGAAGTATTTGGGCAATGCCCATAACAGTGTTCTTTAATTTTTGGTCAACCCTGAATTAGTCAGGTAGTTGGACTAGGTGATCATTTAGGTCACTTCCAACTGAAATTCTCTATTCTGTTCTATTCAAATGGTCCCAGGAACTGTCTTCATAAGCTTGTGTCTGAAGTAAGCTTTTACTGAATCTGTTCTATTCAGCAAATGAAGAGGATGTAATTATGGTCTTGAAACTTAGGAAAAATATCCCTGCAGAACCAGAGTGAGTAAAGACTCATCTTGTTAGTCAAAAAATATTATTGCTACTTTATATTAAAATTCTTTTTCCATGTACTGTAATGGAAAAAGTATTATAAAGTCCACAAAAAATGGACAAGAACAGAGGAAGGACTTTCTGAATTAATTACTTGATCATAAATCCACTATTTAGGTCTGCTCTGTTCCTTGCATGTACCTGCACCATATATGTGTGCAGTCATGTCTGCTTTCTTGCTCTCATCTTTTCTCCTGTATTCCTTCTCAATTAATCTTTTATCCAATCTTCATAAGAGCATGAATTTCCCTGTAAAAATAATGGAAACAATTTAGCTTGCTGATTATATGCTCTGTTTAGACAATGAAAATGTGGGTTTCAACCATAACTGTCTGACCATAGTCCTGAAAACTGGGTCTCCTGTTTCTTTGGTGACTGTTTCAGACTCTAGCTGATTATATGAAAGTTTGCAGCAGCAGCAGCACTATTCTCTTGTTAGGTAAGTAATAAAGAAAAAAATAGAGACTACTATTATGCCTGAGACATGTCTATCTCTTGAATTGTCATGTAGTTTTGGTCCTCTCATTTCACAAATGTTGTTATCAAAATGGAAGAAGCTTTAACAAAAGGCAAGAAGAATGATCAAATAAATGGAATAGCTTCCATAAGGAGAACAGCTACGTAGGCTAAAATTCTTTGGTATAGAAAACACAGCGAAGATAAGGTCTATATAATCACGAGTGAGGAGGAATGGGTGGGTGGTGAGTTTGTTTGCTCTTTCTTCTAGTATAAGAACTGAAAGGCATCAAATGAAGCTATTAGGTTCCAACTTCAAGACAAACAAAAGGAAACATTTCTCTAAACAGCATGTAATTAAACAGTAGAACTCCTCCGAGGATGCTTGCAGTGCATAGGCTCAAGAGACCATGAAATTTGTGGAAGACATATTTCAGTAAGGACTATTCAACAGAGACCTCTGGTTCTCAGAGAATAATTCAGATCAGAAGGATCCTCTGGAGACCCTCTAGGCCAGCCTCCTACTTGAAGCAAATCTAATCAGATCAGTTTGCTCAGGGACTTCTCTAATTGAATCTTGAACACGTCCAAGAATGGAGGTCCCACAACATGTCTGAGCAGTATTTGACTTGTGTCTGTTGCCTTTCATCCTATCACTGTGCACCTCTGGCAAGAGTCTGGCTGTCTTTTGTGCATCCTCTGGTCAGGTAGCTGTAGACAGCAATAAAGTCTCTCATTAGCAGCTTGCTTTGAGGCCGAAGAAGTCCAGTTGCTTCAGCCTCTACTCATAGGACATGTGCTGCAGCCCCCGAGGAGCTTGATGGCCCTCTGCTGGACATGCTTTTGTATGTCCATGTCTTTCTAGTAAGCCCAAGACTGAACAGTACTCCAAATGTGGTCTCACAAGTGCTGAACAGAGGGTAAGGATGACTGCCCTGGGCATGGTGGATAGGTACTTGCTAGTAGAGCCCAGATTGCGGTTGGCCTTCACTGCTGCAAGGGCACACTGGTGACTCATGTTCACCTTATTGTCCACAAGGACCCCTGGATCCTTTTCTGCAGATCTGCTTCCTAGACAGTCAGCACCAGCTTGTATTGTTGCATTATTCCGCCCCAGATGCAAGAATGCATTTGCTTTTGCTGAAATTCAGGAGGTTTCTGTCAGCCCAGTTTCTGAGCCAAAAAATTTTTGGAGGCTGAGACATATTCTGAGGAAGTATCACTTTATGCTTCCATTTCTAAATTTTGCTTCCTGAAGCCACTTTTAACCCCAAAAGGAAGCAGGAGACTGGACTAGATGGAGTTAATTTTATAAGCTCTGCTAAGCTCTTTTAAAGAATAGACATTAGTACCTCCTTGCAAGTCTCCGGGTACTGAGTGAGTGGAGGGACTTTGCTGAAGGCCCCAGTGAAGAGGACATAGTTGCATGGCCAGATAGTTTGACTCGTCAAACATACTGGATTTTGAGGCAAGTTTTGCAGTACTTGGTTATAGAGCTTTGGGTATAGTTCTGGGGTTTGGGTTCTGCTCTTGGGCTTTACCTAGAAAGCAAGGTACTGTGGATTCTTTATGTAACCTAAGTTCCTCAAAGAAAACAATGTTTCAGAGATCTTTAAAGCAGAAATCTTAATGAGGACAAAATTTTTAAAACTGATATCCATTTGTCAACCGCTTGACTTTCAGCTCTGAGCTGCGTCCTTAGCTTGTCTGTTTGTGCTTTTTAGATAAATTTATCATTTGCTTTGGAGTCAGAGAAACTTGAATCTTTTCAAATTGGTCTCTTCAGTGTGTGTATATATACATATATATATATTTAATATACGTTGCAGGAGTGTTTGTGAAGTAGAAGAAAAAGATTTCTAGTGCCAGGAAAAAAATTCTACCCCTGCCCCCGCTCTCACGCCCCCAACCCAACAAACAACAACCCACAACCCATACTATAAGCTGTACAATAGATTCTCTTAACGAAATGTTTTTGTAATATTACAATGAAAAAATATAAAAGAATAAAAATAGTTCAGCTCTGCAGTTCAGCCTACATTGTATTTATAAGAAACTTACTTCCTAAAAAGTTAATGAGAGACTTTTAAACATGTGCATCAGTCCATTCATAGTCAAAACTGTAAGTTGGGCCTTAATTATGAATATGTTGAAATAATTAAATGATTTTTTTATCAATAGCAGTATTTGTAAATTAATGGGAATTTTTTTTGTGAACAAAAATTTGAGAACCTAACTCTTGGTCAAATGCAAGAAACTAAGCGCTTTTCAAGATAACATTGGCATACCAAAAAAAACCCCAAAACACCCCCCCACCACCACCCTATCTCTTTTGCAGCAGTACATTGACCCTCACAGGTATGAAATTATCTGTATCATTAAAAAGTTAACTTTCAGTTATATGACTGCATCTACAATAGGAGGAAAATGGCACAGCCAGAAAAAATGAAACCTCACCTTTGCACAAAACTGAATGATTGCATAGTTGTCAGAAGTTTGTAAAGTAGAAATGCTTAAAGGCATTTAATATTTTATCCATGCCAAAAGTAATTAAAAAGACTTTCATGTAAATAAACGTCATTACTTTTGTATTAGAAATTTGTGTTACTTTTATGTTATGCCTCCCAAGATGATTGACATTAGACATAACAAAAAATCTGTTTTATGTTGCAGTTGATAGCAGACTGTAATTCTTAAAGGTGAAATTAGAAAAATGCTGTTTCAAAAGGAGAAAAAAAAAACAAGACATTAGGTTAAATATTAATTTGTATGTCTACAATAATGGGTACACATGCTATTTAGGGAAGTCATTATTCCACTGTGTAGTCAACAAGAGTATCGATTAGAATTAATTCACTACGAAAAGTCTCCAATCATTTTTAACATAAGTTTTTCCTCTTTAACAGTACCCTGAAGCTTGTCTTTTTCGTGGTCAATTTAGCAACAAATTTGCAATTAATCATTTGTTGATTGCAATGAATGGTCTGTCGATAATATGCAGCTTACATTGCTAAAAGGGTTATACAGAGCTTTATTGTTTTCCTTTTGTCTTGGGAACACTTTGTCTAGCTGTGTTTCCTAGAATGGATTTTGAATAGATGTTTTGAAGTAACGCATGCCAGTTTTAAAGAGACACCATGGACTTCTCTGAGAGTATTAATCAAGATATGCCCTAACTTTCTTCTGGCATTACAGTATTTGGACATCTGTTCTGACTCCTTATATGTGACGTAGGACACATTGGCATAAATGAAGGGTTTCATTATCTTAAATGTCATAACATTTGTTCGAATTACTTTGTGCAGATTTCAAATGCTGAAATTGTAATCTTGTTTTTTTATAGATTTCATTGTCCTTTCAAACGACTATAAAAATGGAAGCCTTTTAAAAATTCCATCCGTAATTCAGAAAGCATAATTTACAATTTGTGCAATAACAGTGAAATTGCTGTAGACGATACTTTAGTAATTTCAAACAGTGTAAGTATTTTTACTGAAAGAAAACTAAGGGCAAAAATGGTTCTTATTCCAGAAACAGTGTTTTGCCACAGCTAATGTATAAATGAAGGCCATTATGAAATACCCCTTTGGGGAATGTTGACACGGATTAATTTCTTTGGAAAGTCACGGCAGCTTGAACGGCAAAGTTCATTTTGTTAGAAAGAAATATCTGTTATGTTCCAAGTTGTCCTTAAAGTAGTGTCTCAATAGTACATTTTATGCATCTGGATAGGAAGAGGCTTTGAATACAATGTATATAGCTGAAACTAAAAGAAAGAAATTCTGGTCTCAGACTTTTCCAAAAGTTTGGAAACATTTCTTTTGCAGTGATCTTTAAATTGCATAAGTGTTTGTAGGTTTTGACTGTTCGTTAACAAAACTAAAACACTAGTAAAAGTAGGATTTAACTGATTTACATTACCCTTACTCTAGAGAACTTCTGATTTCTTATGGATGTGATATTTATGCTTGAGTAAAAGTTAATATTAACTACATTTGTCTTCGCTATAATTACAAGGATTACTTATTACAAACATTGGCAAGACAAGTGTCTGCTTACTGTGCAGCAAATTTGGGAATACTAGCTTGTCATTTAGTGTTGATTACATTATTTAAGTAGCTGAGCAAAGCAGCACTTTACAAACAGGTGGCCTTTGATTTGCAAATTTATAAAAATCTAGGAGCAGCTTTCAGCCTACTGCATTGTTGTGGTTTTTAAGGTGAAAAGTTGAAAGGTGATTTGAGTGTGCTTTCATTTAGACCAAAGGTTTATTTAGACCTTCTGGCTCCTGAAGCCGATTGAGTTATTGTTATCAAAAACCAGTGTGGTTCCCCATCTGTAAATTATGATTATAACATAGCTGTCTGGCCTGGAGTTCAGAGAAACTGTCCCATTCAACTTGTTTGCAATAAAATTTCTTGGCCCTGGCTTAAAACCACGTGCCACATATGCAAATAAAAGCAGTTTGCCATTTCTGCATACTTATAATACCTCTCTTGCATATACGTGGTTGCATATTTTATGTTTTATTTCAAACTAAGAGTATTCACAGAATCACAGAATTGTTAAGGTTGGAAAAGACCTTTAAGATCATCAAGTCCAACCATCAACCCAACACTACTATGCCCACTAAACTATATCCTGAAGTGCCCCTTTTTTTGAACACTTCCAGTGATGGCGACTCCACCACCTCCCTGGGCAGCCTGTTCCAATGCTTGACCACTCTCTCCGTAAAGACATTTTTCCTAATATCCAATCTAAACCTCCCCTGGTGCAACTTGAGGCCATTTCCTCTCATCCTATTGCTAGTTACTTGGGAGAAGAGACCAACACCCACCTCACCACAACCCCCTTTCAGGTAGTTGTAGAGAGCGATAAGGTCTCCCCTCAGCCTCCTCTTCTCCAGACTGAACAACCCCAGTTCCCTCAGCCGCTCCTCATAAGACTTGTGCTCCAGACCCCTCACCAGCTTCATTCCCATTCTCCATTTTTTGGACACACTCGAGCACCTCAACGTCCTTCCTGTAGCGAGGGGCTCAAAAGTGAACACAGTATTCGAGGTTGAACACAGTATTCAAGGTAATTATTTTAATGGATACTGGCTTGAGAGAAGGAAGAAAATAAAGAATTTATTTACTCACTCTGCTTGTTCCTGCCTCTGCACTACAGCTTGCTGCACCCTAAATTGACAGTTTGGGGAGTAACTGTGTAAGCTAGATAACTAATTTGGGGAATTGTACCCCAGTATTTAGTGTAAACAACTTATCCTGCTGGAAAAACTCATCTGTGTTGGAAATCCTGAGTAATGGGACTTATGCAAGGAGTTTTTTATGCAGATATAGAATCCTCCCAAACAATTTGAGGCTGAGAGTAGGATACTGGTATAATATATTCAAAGCTACCATGAAAGCCGTAAGTTGCTAAACAACCATGACGCACTGAGCCTGAGCAGATGGTTAAGCAAAAAGCATTATGCAAGTACATACTTGGGAGGGGGAATTTTTTTGCGAGAAAATTTAAGGAATTTCTTAGTTCAACTCATCATACACTTCTCTAGACTTTTTCACCAGTCTTCTGCAAACTTGGATCTATGGCATATGAAAAGCAACAGAAACATTGCTTTAGCTCTTTCTGAAGGATCAGGGCAGCACTTTTAAAGCAATTCAGATATTTTGATTTCTTAGGTTCAAATTGCTGTGTGTGTGAAATCATAATAAAGGGCTTTAGTGCAGTTTCCAGGGTTTCTGACAACGCCAAGAACCAAATTTTTTATTTTCCTGTGAGATTGCTTAATAGTGAAGTAGTATTGCATAAACCAATAGTGAAATACAAAATTGGCAGTTTCTAAAGTTGCTGGGTGTTTTTTCCTTTTCAGCTGAACCCAGTTTTAACTGCATGTTAATGTTGTTAAAATATGTTTACAGTTCTTAATTATTAGTGAGCTGGGTACAATAAAGGGCAAACTTTTGTTATCCCTAAATAGAAACTTTCTGATAATAACCTGTGATTTATTGCCTTTATACCACACAGTAGAACCTTTCTGTGGAATAAATAAATATATTTAACCTCAAATCCTTTTAATGTCCAGAGACTACAAAAATAGGTACTGCATAACCTCTGTGTGCCATACACTGGGTAGATCATCTCTGTAAAATGTTTGACATAGCTAAATTATTTAGTCAAAGCAGATATAGAGAAAGTTTGGTCTGTTTCAGGAGGAAAATATATGTGAATCAATTTTGTAAAATTTGACACTCCCCTCCCTGGAAGTGTCAAAGGTCAGGTTGACCTCAAGGTCAGGTTGGATGAGGCTTTGACCAACCTGATCTAGCGGAAGGTGTCCCTGCCCATGGCAGGGGGTTTGGAACTAGATGATCTTTAAGGTCCATTCCAACACAAACCATTATATGATTCTGTGACTACACCTCCCATAAACACAAGTTCATACTTTGCCATATATCCAAATACTAAGTTCAGAAAAGGCTTTTTATTCTATAAGCCGTAGCATGTTTGGGTTTTTTTTGGAATACAGTTTCTTACTATTCATACGTAATATCTTTTTCAGCCCCTAAATGCTCAGTAAGATGACATCTAGTTCCATTTTTTAGGCTAGTTTGTACTTCACACAGGCATTACTGCAGAGCCTAGGCTTTATTTAACTTGAGAGCCATTGATATCAAACACTGTTTATATGAACTGATTATATAGCAAGTATATTTCAGAGAATATTAACCCCTTATTTTTCATGGAAATATTGGTCATTGCAACGTAGTATATGATTGGGTTTTGCACTCCAAGAAGTAGTCTGGACACTTACACTGTGTATGAAGACTAATATGTACTCACCTTTAAAGTTACAAATTTGAGCAACAGTAGCAGTAAAACCAGTGTGTGATCAAGATGATCTGCTAGGGTCTAATCTGTTCAGTCTAATACCTGAAAGGAGGAGGGAAGCTTGAAGGAATATCCATAGAAGCCTGTGTGGGAGTTAGGAAGCTTATACACTTTGCCAGGACAGCAAGCCAAATGATGGCAAGAACTGAAGGCTAAAAGAAAAACATGCTTGTAACCATCACCCACTCAAACTGTGGACAGAAGCGTTTGCCCACAGTATATGATGCTTCCGTGGCCTTGATAGGTAGTCATTTAGAAGTTCCATCAGGCATTTGGCAGTGAGGACTTGGTTTTCTTTCCACATTGGAGTATTCTGCAGCTGCTCACTTAACAAGATGTTTATGGTGTAGGTAAAATTAAGACTGCATGAAAGATTGGCAACATAAAATTGTGGAGAGCCATAACTATAAAAAACATAAAGACTATGCTTGAGTTAACTGTGCTTCTGGACCAAAAGCATTTGAGCTTAAGCAGTCCTGACTTCCATGAGAGAAAACAGAGCTTGTTCTGCCATTCCAGATCTTTTGCAGCAAGTCTTTAAATAGCAGACTACAGAAGTAAAATACATGAAGAAAAAACTAAGCAGCAAAATCAAGGGGGGAATGAATATAGTAATTGTGCAAACAGTATCAAATGAACAGTATTGGAGGGGGTGGGGAGTGAAATCCCAAGGAACAAAGGCTTCTAGTTCAGGACATTGTAGGTAGGTGGATCTCACATCTGAATTCTGGCCTTCTGACCCAGGTACATTTGGAGATGGTGGAAAGAGTAAGTCTGAGGAAGGTGGGTTTTTTTAGACATGACATTTATGCTGAATACCTTAGTCATCCACAGACTCTCTGAACTCATCACTTCTTCATCACTGGAGATGCTCAGTTGGAATATGCAGGGCAGAGCAGTTGTGGTGAATTTATCAGCTCAGCGAAAAAATGGGGGGTGGAAATAGAAGAAAAGGGCACTGACACTGATCCTGGAAAATCATGTCAGAGGGGGAAGATCTGGAAGAACATTCTGGAAGAAATTCCTGAAAGGGAGAAAGTTGGTGTTAGCGGTAAAGAGCGGCTTGTCGATAGCATGGAACATACAAGTTAACTATACTTGGTTTAGGACAAAAAAACCCCAGAAATTTGGTTCATTTACCACAAATCAAATGGAGAAGATGGTGAAGGTGAAGAATGTCAATGATAATGCAATTAGAAAAGGTGAACAGGGCAATCCTAAAATCTTTCCAAGGAAGAAGCTTGACACAAATGAAAAACACTTTAAAATGAAAGTCTGAGTCATGAAGAGATAAAGAAAACCTGTGTCTGATAGCTGTATGTCTGCTTAGTTGTGGATAACACAGATGAAGACAAAACCAAGAAAATAAAGTAGAAGGATTCAGAAAATATTTTGATCAGTACAACACAAGAACAAGCGCAGATACTCAGCAAAAGTTAAGAAAGTTTCTTTTAGGACTATAAGACAAAGCAAAGGGGCTGTGAAAGACGTGAGGGAGAGGATCTTAAAAACTGTGTCATGAATCAATGGAGAGAGAACATCTGTAGTTATATAACATCTAGCACTAATTTATGACTATGTTGGGTTTTTTAATAAATTAGTATTTGTCCAATAAGAAAGATAATAGTATTCTAATGCAAAAATTTAAATTTCAAATTCAAAATATAATGAATGAGGAAAACAGTGACCATTTTCAATTATGAGAAAAATATTCTTTCAGAATGTAAATCAATGAGAGATGTTTCAATGGTTTTGCATACTTATAAAAATAAGTATTTGCTATGGAAACAAATGAATAGCATAAATATGTATTAAAATTATAAGGCTCTGTTGCCAAGGCTTTGACTAACAAGTTATGGGAAGTTGCTAAGGGGAAGTCAGATGGACATTTATTATTTGATCCCTATCAAGCAAATGATCATATACAATGAGTGGTGATACAAGATTTGGCTTGAACCCCAGTGAAGACTTCAGATGACTGCTCAGACTGTTGCATTTCAGGCATAGCTTCATAAAGTTAAGAAGCTAGATGTGCTCAGCTTCCTGTATGATTAATAACAAAAGATTTCCAAACAACAATTCAGAAAAGAAACTTGCAATACGCCTTTTGGAAGAACCTTTCCAAAGAGCTTTGTTCTTACTGTTGAACATACTGGAGGATAGAGAGATCATCCTGCCAGTTTCACACCTAAATTAAGGGCCTAAATTTAGCCTGTGAGAATACCACTCTAATGACAACTTAATCAAGCTCAAAATGAAAATATCCAAAGGGATTTGAGTTTTTTGTGTAGATGTTTTGGATTTTTTGTGAGGACAGGTTTTTTTCAAGACAGTGCAGATGCAATTATTCCTTATCCCAAATATGCCTTTTTTCTTTATGTTAAGTTTTTAGTGTGATGGCAATAACCAGTATTTCACAAAAAAATGTTTAGTAATTGATTTTGGGGAGAGAATTACTCACTTTTCTCTCCTCAGAACTGCAAAAGTGCTGGGCATGAAAGTCTAGGTGCTCATTTCAAGCTGGACAGGCTCTTAATGTAAACTTTGTTTCTGTGCTTTTTATTGAAGATACCTGTAAGCCATTGCTGTGTGTTTCTGAAGAACAGCAAAAGTAACAGCCAATTCCATTGCATTGCATTTCTTACATTGACTTTCAATCTGAGCTGTGTCCTTGACTGTGTTATGCTCAACCTCATTGTGCAGAATAATTTGGGACAAATTCAACATGGTTCTCCATCAGCAGTTATCAGAAATGCTACTAAAGGTTTACCACAGAGATCTTTTTAATATACAAGGTATTTAATACACTCTCTATATGGCTATGTTGGCTAATTGCCATGTGATCACTTCTTCTCTTTTTAGTGACCACATAAACACTCAGCATGGATCTAGAAGAACCCTTCTCTAGTTACAGTAAATTTAGGGTCACCAAATATAAAGAAAGGAAGATGTGCTCAGTAACACAATCTATACTCGGCAGAGCTTATTTTGCAGGGTCCATGTCTTCTGCATCGTAGAGTGACGGGGTACAGTTTGTTTTAATCATTTAGTCTGATAATGACCTAACTGCCTTATCTCCCTATTTTCTTTGATGGTCCTTGAATTTGATTAGTGCCTTAAAAATATAGAAGCATAGGAAGTTAGTGTCAGTTTCTAAAAACCAGAAGAACTCATCAAAGAAAGTCCTTGAGATACTGGTACAAAGGCTTGTCTTACAGGACTGGTCCCTAGACTGGTCCCTATACAGCTGGGATATGTAGTCACCCTATATGAACTGATCGATAGTAAATTCTAATAAGTGTCCATGTCCACTAGTTGTATGTTATAGAGTTATACATAGGCAGAACATAAGGATGGGCTGAATTTTTTTTAACAAAAACTTCTTTTCCTGCAAAATAGATTCCATTTTCTGTCTGTCTGAAACATTTCTATTATGAAATTGTGTATATCTAGTATCAGGAACTCAACAGAGATCTGACTTCAAATAAAAAGGGAGAGGGAATATGCTTATATTTCAAGGCCTGTTCCAAATATTTTGTTACAATTTCCAGATATACCATGCTCTGGTCTTTTGCCTTTCACTTATAAATACTGCGGTTACTGATGTTTCATCCTGGGTTTAGAGAAATTACCTATTTAAATGAGTATTTAAAATATGAACTGTCACTTGATTTAGTAATACATGTACAGCTGAAATGTATTTAAACATGACCATCAGAGGGCTGGCTGTCAAGAATATCACTGACAAAATGAATAACATTATCTTGACAGTTTCTGTGTTTTTCTTGGAAAACCAAGAACACAAGTTTCTCAGGTTTTTTTTCTCAGATTTTTTCTTAAGAAAATGAATTATCATTATATTTTAGTAAAACTATCAAAAAGAGCTTGAAATCTCTTCTTTCTATGACCTTCTCAAGCTATCACCTTTCTCAGATATACTGGCTCAGAATATCAGTAGAAACCAAGATGACTATAGTAACTAGTGTTTGCTTTTTGTGTGTACGTGAAGGAAGTGGAATGCATAATCATAAGGATATTTGTTTATCTAGAAAATAATTTTTAGTCTTAAGCCACTACAGAAAACTTTTCTTAATCCATTTTCAATGATATCTTTTTTTTACATCTGTACTATTCCACATTAATAACTGATGTGAGTTAACTGGTTGTTCAGGTTAGATTTGCATTCTGATCCAAAGATTACAGGTTGCTGAATTATCCCTTAAGCTTCCTAGCCTTGTGGATCCATAAAACCTTAATTAAAGAGACATCTTAGAAAAAAATAATCAGACCATTTATACCCAAAGAAGATACACATTGGTCATTTGTTTGTTCACCAGAATAAAAATTATTATTTAATGGAAATTTTAATCACAGCAAGCTTATAGATAGACATATATTAAATGCATTAATCTTTCTATAAGGTTATTCACAATGTATAAGGTTACTCCTCTGAAAAGACTGCTTCAGATTGCTTTCCGGTAATGCTAATACCCATTAAAAAGATGAATATATATGTGTGTAAGTCAATCATAAGGTATTAAAGAGGTGTAGCAACTTAAGCTTCTTTTCTTCTTGGCAGGTCACTTTGAGAAATGTCCTAGTTCAATTAAAATATTTTTTCCATTTCCTAGGAGTAGATTCAGATATGCTCTCTCTGTTCTCTATCTTCACTGTCAGGATTTAAAACAAACCTGAGTGAGAGATAAGGAGACTAGTCCAGCTACTTCAGACTCTGAACAGGTTCAAGTTAAGGGTGTATATGTGTGTATGTCTGCATGTTCGTCACACATATGTCCAGATTGAATATTTGGGAGATACAGAAGTACATTTTTTAAGATTCTGTTTACAATTTTGTAGAGTTTAAACTGGGATAAACTGCATCTTGTGTTCTTCAAACACCCGTTCCTTCATCTCTGCTTTCAGAATGCTACAGTAATGAGTGGAAACCATGTAAACTAGAGAGGCACACAAAAGAGAACAAGGTGTGCTAGTTTTTTTCAGATTAGATGGGTGATACTGTGAAATGGAAGTTCAGAGAAATTATCTTCTAGGCTATTGTCATATAATGCATATGACATGTAAATAACTGTAAAAATATTGTATAACTTAAAAAATAAATTATTTTAGAATAGTAGCATACAACTCAAATATTCACATAATATTCTTAGAAACACAAAATTGTCTAATTAGTTACTGACCTAACAGAACAAATTAGTTCAAAATGCTCTGTATTCAACAGTATTTTGTGCAGCAGTATTGGTTTTGATGCAAAAGTGTTACTGAAAAAAATCTCCATTCTTGGATTCTCTGTTGAAAAATGCTACAATGCTTTAAGTATGAAATGAGCTTTGTGACTGAAGCATGGTTGTAGTGAAAGGTGCTAGTTTCATATTACACTGAACCCATAATCCTTCCTCCTCCTTTCTCCTTGCAACAGGCCTGACTGCATTGTGTCTCCTCAGATTTTTATTAATAATAAAGCTCTTGGAAATTTTAGGCATGTTTGTGTGCACTTACAGTGTGTTACTTTTAAAAATTGAAAGTATTTAGATTCAGGTATAGTACTTCTGGTAAATTGTATTTCAGGCTAATATATGTATCAATTTATTAATAAAAATTAATAAATAATGACCACAGATGATATTAATTACAGACCAGTAGCTGACTGTCAAATGACCTTTCTAAAAAGCCTGTTCACTTGTTACCCTGCTAGGTAATATCATGAAGCATGTGAGTTTGCTTTACTGAATCCTGGCTTTTCTCTTTTACATCAGTTTTATTATCAAATACAAAAATCATTCCTCACATTTTACTGGCCATCCAGAATATCAGGTAACAGGAAAGGTCAGCATATTAAAGCAACAGTATGCAAACAATATTCAGCTTACCACGCGTGTGGATATTGCTCTATTTCTCACTGTAATTCATTAGACGATTTTAACATAGTTTGTGACACAAAGAAGAAATTAATTCTCCATTGGTCCAACGACAGCTGTATGCTTTAAATAGGTTAGGCTAGATGTCTCATTTTGAAATGGTTGAATGAAATCTGCTAAAATGAATCCTATTCCCAATGAAGCTGAAACAGCTCACAGTGAAGGACCCTCTGCTCTCCTCATCCAGAAATACAAAGCTTTTAATGGTCATTCCTCAGGATTCAGGGTAGTTCCTGTAGCTCTCAGGAGACAGAACTTGCATTCCTACCTACTCTCAACTTCCTATTACTTTCAATTCTTCCGGTTAGTTTTTCATTTATTTATATTACTCTGTATGCTACCATCTTAACAAATAAAAGATTATAAACATTTGAAAAACAGAAAAAACAGTGTAGTTTTTCTTTTTTTCTCTTTTCTTTTTTTCCCCCTAAAGCAAAGGATTATTTTGCTAACACACAAAACAAGCATGGGCTGGTTTCAGATTTTCTTGTAGTGTGGAGTCATGGTTGGGAGTCGAGGGATTCTGTATGTTGGACTCAGTTAGGGGTTCAAAACAGCAGTCTGGCAGTATAAGCTAAAGAAAGCCTTAGCCGCTCCCCTACTTTCGAGCTTATCTGTGTGCATTTACTACTCTGGTTTACAGTTTCCATTAATAGAAAGAGACTTTCAACAATTTCTGTATGGAGTTGGTCTGACATGTGCCTGTCTTGTGTTGTGCTCATCAAAATTAGCTTTGTTTATTACTTTTTTACCTCTTGGCTCATTAAGTTGGTTGATCCATTTTGGAGTCAGAAAATATTCAGGCAGGGGAAAATTTTGATCAAACCAACCTTGCATGGAAACAACTGCCTGTTTGCCATCTGCAGTGGGCATTGATCCCTAGCTTGTTTGTGCCTTGCATTTGTTATGCATGAGTAAGCACATTAGCCTTTTCATTTCATTCATTAGACAGTCCTTGGTTAGTATTTCCTGGTTTCTGTCAAATATGCTACTACTCCTTTATTAATTTTGTCTCGGGCCTGTCTTTTTCTCTTGCTTCAGTGTGTAGAAAATTAACCACAACAGTAGTCCTTTTATTTCTTTTTCATATAGAACTGGCTAACAAATATACTTTTCTAATGTTGGCACATCTAATGTTGGGATAAAGTACGAATGATGGGTCTTTCTAAAGTTAACAGAGTTCTTATTTTGGCTCAGCTGGCAGGCTTTGTTTAGAAGTGTGATGTCTCAGGGTTTAGTGTCAGCTTTATTTCATCCCTCTCCAAGAACTGCGGGATCACTTGGATACTTGTGGATATTTGCCTTATAAAATTGCATTGCACAGAAAAATAAAGTAATGATGAGTGCAGTTTAAGAATATAGCACTGAAAGTTTCAGGTGGCAGTTTAGATGACAGGACAGAACAATAATGACTAAAACCGATTCATTCACTAGGCGTTTTTGATGTCATTTCCTTCTAGAACAGTCAAATGTTAAATGACAATTCCATTCTTAAAGATAATAGGAAACTAAATAAATAATGCTGTCACGTGCATAAAGCAGCAAACTATATACATCTTTAGAAACTATATAATGAGATCACGACTAAAGTGAATATTTCAATGGAGTCAGTACATTTAGTGATGCCACTAACTGATTTTATTTGATCAGTGTTCACACATTTTACTTAACAATTCTGTATTACGCCACATCATTATGTAGGTACAATGTGTATAAAATCTTGTGACTTACTTATTGCTTTTTTTATTCATTTATATCATATGTATTTATTTATAACCTTAAAAGTTTATTTAAATGTTAGCAATCTATATGAACAGTTTTATCTTTGACATGATATTAAAGTTCATACATTTATTTTTTCAAAGTACCCTGGAGTTAGTAAACTGGTTGTACCAGCCCGTTTTCTGGAGCCTGCCCTGTTTAAGATTCTAGTAAATAAAAAATTGTTTCAGTCATAAAGTGTTGCAGCCATGTTTGATGCTATTGTGTACTTAGATACATGCATTAAATGCTTCCTTGGTTATTTGAGATTTATATTAACATTGATTGGTTTAAATAAAAATTATTTTAAACAAAGTATTTTAATGAAGTTTGGAATCAGTAATAAGGTAAAATTTAAGTAAAGTATTTAATTTTGGGTTTTTTTCCCCAAAATGCTAATTCTCATAGTTTGAAAAGAATTTAAAACGTTGCCAGAGATAGACTTCATACTGAATTTGATACGTCTCTCAATTTCTTAGTTTCTATATTTCCATAGTCTTTTACATTGGTAAATAATGTATTTTTTCTTATACATGATAATTGATTACAATAATAGTTTTACTTGTAGTTTTTGTCAAACTCTATTTACGCAGAAAGTGGAATTCATTTAGATTTCTTACTAACTGAACTGACTTCTTATATTTATATTATTAAATATACAGCATTTTAAGACATAATTATAAAAACATGATCCAAATGGATTTCTCTGTGTTTACTATCTCCTGCAAGTCTGAAGACTTGGTAGATTTCATACTTGCACACCTCATTTAACACATACATTAAAAGATGAAAAAACTTTTTACTTTCTTAATTCCCAGTTTGTAAATTTTTAATGAATTAGCATGTGAAATAATAAAATGATCTGGAATAAGGAAAACGTTATTTTCATACTTACAAAGGAGATATAAAAATGCTGTGAAAACTGATTCTAGCACATCAGTTCCAAATATTCTCTTTTCAGCAACTCCCACCACGACAGTGGTTTGATTTTTTTTTTTTTCTAAAATGTTACACATGTAAGTATTTCATACAGGTACTCCATTTCACATACACATTATTTGAATCTATTATTAGCATAATTTATGACTTATTAAAATAGTTTGATAAAATATATTTAATTAATAAGTCTCTTTTTTATATTAATCCATTTTTCTCCCACATGGTTTCACACCCTGACATATAGCACATGGGGCATCTCCTGGCACTTATTCCCATTTTCTACCAACTTTTAGAGAAAACTATTGAATGGCCATATGTGAATATCAAGCTGTATGCGTATAAAGTAGCTCTGCTGAATCTATCACTCACCTTTACTAAAAGAATAGATTTCGTAGGCTTTATTTAGTATTCCGACAAGAACAAACTGTACGAGTGGTCTTACTGTAAACCCTTCTTGGTTCTGGATGACACTTGCTGTACAGAAGTTGAAGACACTTTCAGTAAACCTGGCTATCATGTCTAATTTGTAAAAAGGAATAATGGAGGCTGTGACAAGTGCAATAAATTGTTAAGTTCGGATATATCCCATTCTTGGAACAGGGTACCTGTAAGCTTTCTAAGTGATAAGAGTAATGCTCTTGTTGAAAATGACAGTTCACAAAACACCTTACAAATGAGATGCCTTGTTTAAAGTTTTGGTCTTCTGTTTTGTAATTTTCCTCTCATGAGAGATTTACAGTTTTCTTTTTCCTGTTAGGATGCTTCAATTGCCCACAGATTCCATATCATGAGAGAAAAACATCCAGAGAAGTTCAACAGTAGGTAAGAATCTAAAAATGTTTGGTTATGAGAAGATTATTTCCATGTTATTAAGTATGTTCTGTGAGGGGTTAAATTTTGCACATCCTTTAAAATATTGATTCTTATAAAAGAGACGAAATTGGTGCATTTCATACTAAGTATATGCTCCCAGACTGTAGTGTAACTGTTTTATATCTGGTATTTCAACTGAAATGAATAGCATTATAAATAAACTGTTCTCACATGCGAAATGTTTGACTTATAAGACTAACATGGACAAGATGATGCATTGTGGTATCTGAGGATCCCTGAATTGATACTTTGCCATTAGGCACTGAAGAACACTTATTAGACAGCTGCAGATGGTGATCCTTATGTTTCATTCCCACACGCACACTGGTACACTGACAGGGCGCTCTTCCATATATACTCTTAGTAAGGGCAAGTGAATGCCATTTCACACATAAATGCTGTTATCATTAAACAGCTTTGGATATGTAAAAAAGTAAGGAATGAGACTTTGCATCTGTTCCTTGTTTTGCTTTTTGAATTTGCAATGTTATCTCGGAGCTTTTCTGGAGATTAAAAATGTATTACAACATGTACTGTAAATTCACCTTCTTTCAATATCTGGTTTGTTGAGTAGATCGTGCCCATAATGCAATGCTTATGTTTGTCTCTTATTTAGGTAATTTAGCATGTAAGTTGTGATGGGTAAAAGCAACATTTCAGAAACTTTAATTAACATTTAAAGACACATGGGGTCAGAAAAGAAAGATACGAAGTTATTGGGAATAAACAGGGAGTATCTATAAATAATTATTAACACAAATGTTTTGTCACAGACATTCTTTAGTTTTCTATGGAGGTGACCTGGAAAGTCTTGTGTAGATGCAGGTTTTCTTAGACCTTAGGATGATAAAATATGCTGTTTGGGCAGTTGTCTTGGAGCTGTACAGAATGATTTTGAATATGTTTAAATATGTTTGAATATTATTTAACTTCTTACTGTTTTTATGTTGAAAGTACAAATTTTACATTTAGCAGTCAGAGATGAGGGGCTTTTTTCTTAAATACTCAATCTATTTAGCATATATGCAATGACATACTATGAACCCGACTGTTTGTTTCTTTTTAAGTTCCACAATAAACATTTATTTTGTATGACCTCCTCTTCCTACCTCCAATGCTTCTTGCTTGAAAAGAATTATACTACAAAAAGATCTGAACTCAAGTCTGATCTGCACATCCCATCAGGACTAGAGATATTGGACATTTAGCAAATGCAGATATTCTAGGACCTGAAGATGAAGCTAGTTTATCAGTGGTCTTTCTGCATATTTTCAGCAGTTGGCAATTATAATTTATAAAAAGCTCAGCTAATAACATGAGTTTCAGATCAGATTTCATGTCACAATAAATCATATGCCATTAATAACATCTGCTAGCAGACTCACCTTGAAATTCATCTATATTTTAAGGAACCTGATGTTTCTAACATTATCTTAAGGAAATTAATTACAAAAATATATAGTTCCAGTCCCTACGTGCTTTGGTACTGCGATATTGAAAGAACTTGAAAAAAGCAATGATTCCCTGGGTAGTGAAAGACTAGTCAGAAAGATAATGCATATGTAAAAAAGAATGTAAAGACTTGAGCAAAGTATTGTCATAGAGACTGATGTTTTAAGAAGTTTCTTCTTTTGTGTAGTGAGAAAAAAATGCAGATTTCTATTTTTGTTGAATAGGATTTTTCAGATTATGCTAGTTCACAAATAGTTTGTTCCACTAACAGTTATTTGCATGTGGCAACACTCCATAATATGTTGCAGCAGCATTTTTCCTGCAGTGCGTGAAAATAAACCCCTTTTTTAGATGTCTGCTAAACCACGAGACTTTATACACCAGAGTGTGGAATTTTCTGTGCAGTCTAAAAGATTTAGGATCAGCAAGTCCAGCTCAGGTCAGATTCATAGTGAACTTCATCGTTAACAGCACTTACTTGTTTGAAAATCGTACATTGTCACATATTAATATCTCTCACTATTTAAAAAAATAAATCTATTGTGGGTTTATGTTAGTTTTCTCTTGCCTGATTTTCCAAGGTTTTGAGCTCCCACAGTGATCGTTCAGTTTTGTTAAGTAGGTCCTTGCCCTGAGGTTCTACTCTGAAAATGAATATGTAGAAAGTTTCCTCACTGAAGAAAAACTTTATAAAGTTTATAAAAAAAGTTTATACTGTGTGCAGAGGTCTTTTGAAACCCAAAGGTGTTGTATTTGCTTCATTGAAGTGAGTTAGGTTAAGTTTGTGGTTGAAGAATCTTTTGCTTTAAATCCTGGTAGTGATCCTCAAATTCCGAAGGACATTCCTTGACACTCTGATCCTAAGTTTCATGTGTAAATAGAGCATACCAATACAGAGACTCCTGACATGTTGTACTTGTGTGTGAAAGCAGAATCTTTCTGCCTTTGCTTGTCTTCTCAAAGTGAAGATGACTTGGAAGGACTTTTTAATGACTACTAGCCAATATTGTAGAATGCTTTGGAAATAAATGACTGTTAGGAGCTCTGACACATTTTCAGCACTGCAGTGTTCATAGATTTTGGACATAAAGACAGTGTTTCTGACTTAGTAAAAATAGAAAGAAATAAAGGTGTGGCTTTCTATACTGCCTACAGATACTTAAACATTGAGGTCTGTGGAAAATCTCAGATTAAGTATGTGTAAGTACTCATTAATTAAAAATCCACATTATCTGTTGTTTCTTAAATCTTCAAATGACTTAACAGCTATCTTATGACATTTCTTCAAAGCACCTGTTTGTTTTGGATTATTATTAAATTGAAATCAAGTCCCTTTGTCAAAAGGTCTTCTGTGTTCAGAAGCTTAAATTTCACTGAAAAACACTTAATACATGTCTTAATCACTTGAAAATGTTACACTTGTAAGCTGCAATATGGAATGACTCCATATTGTTTTCCAAATAAGGCTCAGCGTAAATGTCTAACAGTGATTTTAAAATATTCATTACTTGTTCCTAAAAATAGGTCTGCAGGAGAAGAATTTTTCTTCTGGTGATGGTCAAATAGGAAAAAAAAGGAAGTGAGAACACAGTAGCATCCCCACCTCTGTCAAAAGAATGAATCCTAATATGCCATTTTAAGTAATCGTGTCTTCAGATCATTAACACACGTTATCAGAAACCAGTACTGACATTGCATTAAGATTTAAATGGGTTCATAAAACCCAGAATCTCAGCTGTCACATTACCCACTCTACAGGTCTGAAGTGCTGAGAACCCTGTGCCTGAGAAATCAGGGTTCACTTCCCAGCATCTCCTGCTTAAGAGTAGGTCAGATTTTCTGATTTCAGTGTGGAAGGGATGAGTTAACCCCAGGGGGAAGAAAACTTGCAAAAGACAGCAGCATTTCAAGTAACAGTATCGTTAAACTAGGACATGCTGTTGAAATAACGATTCAGTTAGGCCAAAATGCCCTGCAGGGAGATCTGTGTAAACATCATAGACTCAGTGCTGGGAATAACAGATGTATGAGTTATGTGACTGGAATATACACATGGAAACAAAGAAAACCTTCAACAAAAAATAATTCAAGTTGATAGTAACTATTCTAAAATAATACTCCGTTAAATTAGTCATGCTAATTTGACTCTCTGGCACCCGGTAGCATACAAGATATTTCTTAGTCTCCATAAAATAAAGTAGGGTTTACAAACTGCATTTACAGTCTTAAGTACATCATCTCTGAGATTTTTAAACAGTCTATTTTCCTCTTTTGCAAAGAAGAAATGCTAAACACAAGTAGTTCCTATTCCTAGTAACTCAATTTGATCATGTTCTTGACCATGTACTTTTAAGATTCCCCCTCAACTTGCTTAATTATGCTTTTATTTTGTGGCAATATCTATGTACTTAATCTCTAAGGAAATTTTTAAGTAATAGAAAGTACTGATTTACTTTTTGAAAGTGATCTCCAAGAGAATAAGCATTCTTTTAACGAATATGAGCAAAGGAACTTATGCTTTTGTGTTGAACTACGTGTTATGTGCCACTGGCTTAATCTAGAAAGGCCACAGAATGAAAACGTGGGAGAAATAACAGGTAAATGAATCTTTAGCAAGTTCTTCCATGAGTCTCAACTTCAGTACTGCACTGTACATTGTAGTCGTCATAGTATCGTATCTAGACTGACCTAAAAAAATAAAGAAACAATCCTGTCATGCAAACACTGCTACTGTATTCAAAGCTTTATCTTAAAGATTTCTAATCCAGCCTGGCAGCAAAGAAGCCAGAACACGGTTGAATATTGGAGAGTCCCCAGATCACTTGCTGTTGAAAGCAAGTACCAGTTCCAGTTTGGTTACTGAACACCACAGATTAAAGAAGATCAGTGTAAACTTTCTCCTTTTTTTTTTTTTTTTGCATATCACAACCTCAGTTTAAAAGCAAAATCATTTGTCATGGGGTGAATAAAATGTTCTATTCTCAGATACGCATAGCCATTGTTTTAAAGTTGGCTTATTTTAGCTTTGAATTGAAAAGTCAAAGTGTTTCATTTTGAATAGAACAAAACTATTTTGATATTTTAATTATTTTTCCAGTTTTTTGGCTTAAGTGATGGAGTCTCTTGGGTTGAATCACAACTGCATATTTGCAGTGAATATACTAATCAACACAAAATTCCTAACTTGAATTGAAGACATTTCAGTCTCTTTTCTTCAACCTCTCCTCCCTTCCTGGTTGTGACTGAGCTGAGAATGCTTACAAAGACGACACTGGCCCCACAGTGAGACCAGATTGCAGACATCTGTTACCTGTCCCATTGAACCCACAGGTTTCTTTTCATAAAAAGATAAGACTCCAGGGAACAATACCTCTGAACTCAGGCAGTATTACTGCAATCGTAGTCATCAGAATCAGCCACACAAGGCAAAAAAATTTATGATAGAATGTGAAATATTTTCACATGAGCAAGAGTTGACTTGTTAGCTAGACAGCTTACTCTACCTAGCTCTTGGTTATAATGTTTACAGACAGATAGGAGAAAAAAATCAACATGTTCTTTTGTCAGACTTCAAACATGTAGTAGTTCATTTTTAGAATCTAAAAATACCTGAAATGTATAATGCCTGCTTGAGTTTATTGAGCTGGGACAAAAGAAGACACCTGGAATATAATGCTAATTCAGCCTACCTATATTTGTTGTCTATGGAACTAAATGGTAGTAGCCTGCATCTGCAATATCTGCACCTCTCCCTGACACAAAATTTCACATTTTTATCATTTCTCTAGAAAGTGTTGATGGGCTAAGTCCCTCTGCTTGAGAGAGGTGTTACCTCTTACTCTGTTAGTCGTTATTCTGTAGTGGCTATCTGGGGGGCTGGTGTATTTGGGGAACCTTAGGTTCAGACCCGTGAGGACTAGAGGCAGCGTGCTGTATAAAATATATTCTAAGTAGTGTCCCTAAGTCCTGAGCATCCCCTGTGATTTCAAAGTACATCTTTGAAACCAGGGTGCTGCATCAGACGCGAAGTGGAGCAATGAATTTCTGTTTGTATTCTCAGGGTCCTCAGCTGTCAAATTCACTACTGCAGGACTAAAATGGGGTCAGGTTTTGTAGCTGTAATGGTAAGGGCTGTCTGTTCATTGGACACTTCCATTGGAGGGGATGCCATTTTAAAAGTGCCCTTCTGCACTTTTAAAACAAACAAATGACTGAAGTATGTGCTATTAATATTGACAGGATATAGGAACTTTTTTCCTTTAAGGAAAGTCACGTGTTTTACCGATATGTAATGATACCCAGTTGTTAAAGAAACTGTTGCTTTGGAAATTGTCAAGTAAAATGCATAGCCGTGTTAAAGGGTGTAAATCATTCCATTGTCTAGGAGAAGGGATTGTTTAACATGGTGCACAATCATGCAAAGGGATTGGCCCAGCATGCATTGTGCAAGTAACAAACTGTTGATTGACAACAGGTCTGTCCATATGCTATAGGCCAAGGTCAAGAAAATCTAATTTTCTTCAACTATGTCAGGCTCATAAAGGAATTTATTGAAGATGATGTTTCATCGCTCAGAGTAGGTCATTGAACCGTTTCTATGGATTGAAGTGCCTATTGGCACAAAGAATGTTCTATACATTCTTTAATTAATTAAAACTACTGTCTTTCATTCCAATATGTTAAGGGCAAACTGAACTATATAAGAATTAAGTCTCAGTCTCTTCCACTGTTTAGTCACACCACTTGAAATAACAATAACACAATGATAGAAAAAGGTTTCTGACTACTTTCATTTGTAGTAAATTCACATGTAAAGGGAGTCTATAACAGATATGAGAAACACTAACAAAACTACTAAACTACAGCTTGCTATTTATTGCTTGCTGATAAAGTATGGTCAAGTATTTCTATACAAATGAATAAGGTTATTTTCCCTGATTTTCATGAACACACACTAAACAAAATGCATCGTAATGCCATTGGGCTTTACCAATATTGCTTGCTTTTTTGGAGGGGGAGTTATAATCAGAACTACTGACAATGTAAATTTGCATCTGATTTTCAAACTTCATTTTGGATCAGTCTTCACATCTCTGAAGATAATGGCAAATCTTTACATAAGTTTCACATGGATATATTTCGTGTTTACAACAGATGTTGGGCTTTATAAACAGTTAAGCAGAAGCCATTTCTAATATATATCGCAAAAGCAACGAAACCTTCTTTCAAAATCCAGTCAAGGTTGCTAAGTGGCCACAGCGCACTTACGTATAATATTATTGACAATATCCAAGCCATTAAAAGCAATGAAATGAATTGTTGGGGAATAAACTTTACACTTCCTATTTAATAAACATAAACACATTGTCCTTTAGTACAAAGAAATTAAAATTTAATCACAACATGAAAACCTTTACTCTGAACTGTGGGTGCTTTATGGGGCTTCTTTTTTAACCCTGTAATTCCGGTAATTAAGCCCCTATTTTTAGTCAATATTGTTATCCAGACATATAGTACAGTACCCATAGATAATGAGGAGAGACCAAATACTCCTTTAATACAGCATGGGCTGGCACGATATACAGCATGTACCTTTACTTGCCTTGTGCCTTAAGTCATGAGAAATTGGGTCCTACATTTGCTTCAGATCCAGAATCTTACAACTAATATACCCCAGGCTTCCAACTCTACACTCTGAAATTGCAAATTAGTTTGTGTCATATTAGAAAGACTTAGGTAATTGGAAATTAAAAAAAAAAAAATTTAGCCAATCCTCTTAACCCTATACAAAATTTTAGTACTACTGTTCAAAATTCATTTTTTAACAGGTTACCTGACAAGTAATCCATTAAACCAATATGCCAGCCCCTGATTAAATAACCTATAGTTCTTATCTTTGCTAATTATATGACTGAAGTGATTTTAAGTACTTAATGTATATAATAAAGAGCCTCTGTCACAATCTCCATCACTTCAGATAACCTTTTCTATTTTCCTCTTCGTGCTGTTTGAATGTAGTTTGCCTGGCTCATGTCTATGTATTTTCATGTGAATAATCAGGCTGCTTTCTGATCTGACTTCAAGTCTCTTATTTTTATTGCAATGGGTTACATAGCCCTTTCTAACCAATGTGCAAAGCTAGAAGTATTGCCAAACTTATGCTATATAGTAAAGTATAATTTGTGTATCTTACAAAATAAGATCAAACCTGTGGATATCCCTCAGGTAAAGTTCTTACTGACTTCTGATGTATATCTTCATTTTATTAACACAGGATATATTCTTCCAAAGAAAGTATTTTGAAAATACTATCTTTTAATAACATAGAGCAATTCATGTAATGCATTTGTAGGATAACTGTATGATAGATGCAGTTGTATGATAGTACCTATTCTTGTAACAGCATTGTTGCTAACATTGCCTTCAGAATAATTTTGGGGTTTAGTCTTACTGTAAAATAATAACTACTGCTTCTTTTTATTTCACCCGATAAGAAAATAAGTATATAATCAAAACTGAGAAATATTTATCTTAATATTGAATCTCTTTAGCATCGATGTACCCAAGTTACATTTTCTATTTTTATATTTAACTGTATTTTCTTTTTTATATATATTTTATTTTTATATTTTGTATTATATGCCTGTACCCAAAATATAGATTTTTTCAGTATCTTAGTGTATGTATGTGTGCGTGTTTGTGAAATCGCTGCATATTTTTAAATAGATTGTCAGAAAAAAAGTGAAAAATAAAAAACATCACTGAAGAAATATATTGGCTGACTTGGTGATTTAAAGGGAATGACTGTTGCTTATGCTGATATATGACACTACTACTACTGAAGCCACGTTTAGCTAAACGGTAAAAGTAGGTTAAAGTGATATTGCCTGGTTTTCCCTCACCGCACTTTATAGGCTGCCTGACAGGAGATCTGATGTGTTTTGGGAATACTGTTTTGGTCATTTGGGTCTTTTGAGACTAAATCATGTAATTTCTTATGTTCTTGCCTTTCCTAAGACAGGCTTACTTGTTTTAGGATATTTCCAGGTAATATGGAATGGCACTGAAAGAATACGTCTCTGGCTTCTCTTGTAGCTGTATTGCTGAATGATTGGTGACTATTGATCTACATCTGCTTCTGAAGTAGAAGATTAGCAGATGTTCATTTTCCTCCTCACTAGTGGTCAGGGCACTATTACCCTACTTTCAACTTTTTGCTTTGTCAGGCAGAGAAATTTTGGAAATTTAAAAAATGTTGCTAACCTAGTCCAACAAAAATTGTTTGTGTTTATTTACGACTCTGCACTTCAGCAAATACACATTGTACATATATGACAATGTCTCTGTTGAGTGCTCTGTAATGTTCAGCTCTGGCTTGGGTAAAAGGGTTCAGATCAACATCAGGACTGTAAGGTACATGGCAGATTGTTGGCTAAAGGATCAGAATACCCACCTCTTTCAGCTCAAAAGGCCTAAGACTCTCTGGGGAAACTGTCAAGACAGAATATGAGACAGGCAAAGAAACCTGTGGGGAACAATATAATTTTGTTATTGTTTCTCAAATTTTTTAATGAACAGTAATTACAGAACTCTGAATTAATTTATTGGTCAGTGATTGCAAGGACGAGCCGGATGCTTGTGCTACGTTGGTATGTCATGGCATAAAATAGTTCACAGTATAAAAAGGAGAAAATCATTGGACGTAAAAACTTTTACCAAGTAATTACCTGGAATTTGTTAAGCTTGGAAAGTTTTCAAATTTTACCCAGTTTCAATCCCTGGAAGTGTGCTTAGACATACCAACAATGAATATTGTTCCTTAGGTTAAGGATTTAATACAGTATTTTAACGTCATATTGAATTTACATTAAATTGTTTTCCTGATGTACCTAAAATTCAGGACAAGGGTATCATTTGAATCCACATGACATAGGTAGATATGGTAAAGCTGCCTAGGATTTTGATTTAGTAGTCAGAGGAAGAGGCCATCTGTTAGATTTGCCATTTTTTGTTCAAATTAGACTTAGGGAACAGCTGCAAGTAAGGTGGTTTCCTGGTTCTTGAGAACCTTTCAGTTATGCTTTTTTTGATAAAGATTTGTCCATATGAGGAACAGTGAGGTCTGTTAACCTTTCTTGGAGCATGCTATTTCTGAACCAATTATGAAGATGTCTAAAGGCATTGAATGATCTTTGGAACAGTAACTTGTGATTTGGGAGTATAATGGCCAACTGAAGAAGTTTCTCTGTGGTTAGAATATTTGTGCTCACAATATATTAAAAACAACGGCAGCATTGATTTTTTTTATGAGCTAAAATACTTCTAGGATTTTTTGCTTTTAGTTATCATGATATATTAATAACTACAGCGGCAGCAGAAGTAGCAGAAGATTCTTAAGTGATTTGGATTTTGATACTAAAGCCCTGAAGGCTGTATTATGCTGTCAACCTAGTTATTTATCAAGATTTTGTTGATGTTCAAAGAAAGAAAAAAAGTGCATTAATCAAAGAAATATGTTCTTCTTGCTGGTATGAGGCTGCTGACAACTCACTCTGAATGAAATCTTCAGTATGTTTAGCTGCGTTGATTTTATAGAGAATTGCAGTGTAAATGTTGTGAAAAGTGATTTGGGAACACAAATTTAATTGTCAAATCATTGTGGACTTTTAAAAATTAAACCTGAGTGGATTGACATAACTAAGTAGGGCTTGTGCTTCAAAAAAACTTGCAGGAGCAAAGCTGCACAGTAGCCATGCCACTGCAGCCATGGGTCTATTTTTATACTGGTTTCATAGTGAAGGTGCTCAGCCAGGAAGAGCGAGATGAGAGTTCAGTTCCTCCCTTCTGACAAGGAGCAATCAGACACACTCTCTTACTTATTTCGAAAGTGTTTTAATCACTAAACAACAAAACAGCAGCTGGACTACAATGCAACTACAAATGCCATAGTTCACAACTATGGCAGAAACACAGAAAAAAAGTAAGCAGGTGGGAATTTGACTCTGTCAGCAGGTGGACAGGGTATTAGCACTGTGAAAAGGCATTTTTGCATTATTTAAAGTTTGGTAAAAGACTAGGCTTGTAGTTACTAACAATATTTATACATTATTCTATTCACATGAACAAAAAAATATCATGCAAACTGGACACAGCTACTACAAAGGTGATGGCTTATGCGTAGCATGCTAGTATCTGCATACCGGAACGAGAGATTCTCAACTGTTTTTGTTAGAGAGTAGGAAAGCTAATCCAACCTAAAGAATTTGCACTCTGGCGTATTTCATAAGTGCACTCAGTAGTCTTCCTTCTATCTCCCAAAGCTCTTTTGACATCACCTACAATGCCCAAAAACACTACAATTGTAGGATAGGGTTCTATAGGCACGATGCAGAACAGTCCCTGTTGGAGAGACATGTTAGTCAGACACAGCAAGCACTGCCAAAGAGAGAACTGCTTAGAGTTACAGGAAGAAGATACCTGTCAGGGCTACTCTGAACCTTCTCTGACTCCAACAGTTTCTCAGAATCATTCATGGACAGTCACAGCTGATCTGCGTAATGAACTGAAGGTCTCCTTCTAAGCTGGATGGCACTGGTGTGCATGGAGCACACCACCACATGTTCTTCTGTGGTTTCGAGTAGATTTAGACTACCTCAAGCACAAAGCAACACCCTATGGCTGTCTTGCTTGTGTTTCCAGAGACAACTCAATTAGCACGAGCTCTGCAATCCTGGAAGCATGCTCCATTACAGAGTGGAGACACAGCTGAAGTATGGGATAAAACGTGCAGTGGTTGAATACACTGGATCACAAACTAGTGGCCAGTAGTTTCCCACATTATACCAGCTTCTTGATCCTTACCAATTTTTTTTATCTGTCTCAAGCAAAGGAAATCTTTGAGATGAAATTTTAACTTATAAGTCTGTTCTTGCTAAAAGGCACACTCATCTTTTGCCTACTTTTTCCTTCCTCTGACATCTTATGACTTCTGTTTCTCTTTCTGCTTTCTAGTCCTTTTTTCCTTGTCTTTCTTGACTTTACTTTGTAACTTTACCTTATAAAATAATCAAGGATATAGATTTCAACAAAACTATAGTCTTGGTTAAGAAGGATTTCAATTTTTATTATAAAGCTAAATTAAGAGCTGCTTAATGCTCATGGTTTAGTGTTTTAATAAAAAAGGAAGCGGAGAAGCTGACAGAGCAAGAGGGAAGTGCTTTTCAGCCATGTCTCTTACTTGAAGTCTTAAGTGCTGCTTTGTTTAGTCTATTTATTATTTTTTCTGAAGTCTTTATTATATAATGTCTATCTTTTTCATAATGCGTTTCTATGGAATTATAAGATGGTGTACAGCTGCACACAGTGTATACTTCTGCCAGAATACCCTTTGACAATACAAAGTTGTCAAACCATAAGGTTGCCGATTTAGTGCCCTGAACTGGTAGCACTCTAAAAGCTGTGGCCTGGAAGAGGACATAATCAGTTCTGGGCCAAGATTTTGGTGTATAGTGCAAAATCTGAGAGCGCTTGGAGAGACACTTTTTTTTTTTCAAGCATAGAGAAATGAAAGCCTGATGCATACTGTAAAAAATGACATTCAGATTTAAAGAAGTGTTCCTTCCTCACTGAAGTCTGTTCAGAAGTATGAGGCAAAGGATAAATGCCACTGCAGACTAAATAACTGCTATCCTATTTTTCCAGGATTGATCACTTTTGTGCTTTTTTGAGAGAGCTCTGAAAAAAACCTAACTGTGAATATTATCTTGTTCTATCCTCCAGGAATTCAGATTTGGGAATAAGCCCAAACCTGTTGGAAAAAAAATTATTTCTAATAGGTCAGCCAGTGTTTCACTGAAATCCTGATCTATCTGAGCTTTTGTATTTTTCACATTTTATTATAAGGCTTGCTTTGGATCTTCACATTTATAAGTTAAAAAATGCAGAGGGTTAAAGTTTATCATAAAAACATTGACTTTATGGCTTGCTTCATGAATTCAACTACTGTCTTGTACATTAAAATTCAGTAACCTTCCAATATTTCAGACTGATTATCTTATTTTACAGACTACTGGTAATGTCCCATGTATAATATCACAGAATATTGAACATTTTTGATGGCTGGATATACCTTACCCACAAGCCACAGAAGGTGAACATTTAAGATAAGGAAAATCAGCATCTTTATAGCTGAGGCTTTTCCTCACAAAGAATATAAATGTTACTGATAACCAGAATGACAGTTTTATGAGTGAAATAATTATTGACTCTTATGACCAGTTTGATCCATCTTTCTGATGACAAGACACATACTTTTTTTTAATTTTCTGTATGGGTAGAATTTCCTGTGTAAAAGAAAGCTAATTTGTATTAAAAAA
>NW_010551239.1:0-19272 GCF_000687285.1 Phaethon lepturus | reverse complement strand
GAACCCTGACAGAAAGGGAGCTTTGCCTCTCCTACAGTTGCTGTTATCCCCAGAGCTGCAGTGCTTGCTTGAAATGAGGGTCCCAGCTGCAACATCCTGACAAAGGCTTCCCTCTCCCTCCGTGCTCCTTAAGTACAGGTTGCCTTAATAGTAAGTTAGCCTATGAGAGAGGTTAGTGTTTTGTTTGTTTGGGTTTTAATCTACAGCGGTGAATGTTTATTTTTACAAAGAGCACCTGGACAGCTTGAAACTGGTAGATAAAGTGTAGGTCCGTCCAAGGGCTTCTTCATTCTGCTGTCCTGCTGCCAGAGTGAAAACTCCAGCAGGTTACATTGAAAACTGTGGCTAGAATTGGAAAGGTAAGAGCACTTGCCTGGGATGTTGGAGACTAAGTTCAAGCCTTTAGTGGAAATAGATAAATAGATACACAAGCTGTGTTGCCTAAATCCCAGGTGATGTACATTGACTCACCAGAGATAGTTAATAAGGGGCAGCTAAGTATATTTTCATATGTCGCTTTAAGCTGATACTTGATCTGTTAGCTAACAACACTTTCTAGATGAAAATTCCATTAAAACTGGCTTCATTTTATGTAGGTTTTGGTTTCACTGAATAATACAGTCTAATCAAAGATAGCTAAAAATAATCCAGGTTACCTTTACATGGAAGTTATAATATGTATCCTGAGAGGGAAAAAAACCAACGGCAACAACACATACCATAGTTTTTGACTGCAATAACCAGTGAAAGAAAATCTTTATTTCCTGGTGAACCCAATAGGATTTCTTCATTACAGGGCAGACAAGTATGATCCTGTACTTGCTTACAAGCTGGATTCCTGTATCATCGAGCTTTTACATTCTTCAATTACTGTACAGAAGGCCTTTAATATTTGGAAGTGAAATTTTGGTCTTGGGTAGAATGATATTTTCAATAACGATGTATTAAATATTTCTGACAAGATTTCCACTTTTCATGCCATAGGTGAGTCTCAAGAGAACTTCCAGGGCATTCTTTGGTGACTCTTCAGATTATGTTTGGAGTTTTTTTGTCTTCTAGGTCGAAATATAGAATATGAATTGTCTGTTTTACAGAAAAAGAGGTCGAGATAAAGAGAGGTCAGTTTTGTCCCCACAGCTTATGAGTTAGATCAAAAAAAGGAAAAAAATTACAGTATCTACTTTGTATTTAGTATACATTTTCTACATTGGAAACTAGTGAAAACAGTTTAAATGTTTGCTAAATTACAACTCACAGTAATAAAAAACTCACATAGAACATATTTGTTTCTTACAGTTTTAGAAACAGTTGATATCCTCATTTGTACTTCATAATCCACCACAGTGAAGGCTTAATAGACCATTAAAGAAACGGTGGGAAGTTAATTTTAATATGTAATGGTGTGAGGGGTTTTATTTTTTCCTTAATACAATGAAGCTTCTAACAATTTTATTTGCAAAGAAAATGATTATTTAATAAAGTGACAAACTGTCCCACTGATAGGATACATTAATTTTCTTCTAAAGCTGTTCCTTGTACTCCATAAGAAGGTGATAATTAGGTTTGCAGATTAGAATAACATAATCAGACCACTTGTGTGGATGCTTGTTAAAATATATTTTCCTCTTCATATAAGCCTCATAATAATTAAAAACTGTTTAAAAAGAGAACCATTCTTTTTCGGCGTGGACTTTTTAAATGAATCCTAATAATATATCAAGTTATTCTTAAGTTAATTCAACTTTTTAAAAGGTTAATATTTGAAAAAGAATATGGGAAGTGATTAACTGATGAGTTTAAGTATTAGCATTAGGTTTTGCAGGAACACCTACAGTATAAAACAGTGCTCATTCATATCCTGATTTAATTTCTTCCACTGTCACTCCTGATTGTTCCATTTAATCTTTCTTAAGTCACATAAAATTATCTTGTATGTGTAAATTAACAATCATTTTCTAATTCCACTGCAAATTTGAAGCACTGTCAGAGAAAAAAAAAAGATATTGGCAGTGATTAATTCTCCATTTTAAACAAAACTAAATGCAGTTACTATTGAGGTAGAGTGCACACAGACTGGGTTTTTTGATGATTCTAGACCCAAATAAAGGTGATGATAGAAAAATAACAATGAATGTGAAATGAGTGGTTCACATCTAAACAATTGGGTCTCGTGTCTATCACATTGGATCAGTGCAATATCCATTGACCTTAAGTTTTAAAACACTGAAGCCAATTTCTTTTGCTTGGGTTTCGAGCAGTATTAAATGCATCTTAAAACTAACTTCCTGGCCTAAGCCCAAGGTAGGAAGTGTACACACTAAGATCATTTAGAGTCCCATTAAGTGTTCCAATTCCATCACTTTTAACAAGATTGAGAATTTTTTTTGGTATAGTTGAACGAAGCCTTATTCTAGGGAAGAAGGAAAGGGGATTGTTTGCTACTTTGTGTTTGTTTACAACAGACGTGAAATCAGTCTTATATGAAACAAGAAAAACTGTTCTCACAAATATATCTTGGTATTTCATCAGCGTGTTGCAAATGTTCAGGGTCTGAGATGTTTCATTACAGCAGTTAGGATCAGTGTGTTGATAAAGGAGGCCTGATTTAAACACTAAAAGAACGGCATGTTCTGGCTAGAAATTATTTCGATTTCAAATAACTGAATGCAGAAAAAAAAGTGTTACATTAGCAAGTGTTCACTGAGTTATTAAATATTGCAATCATCTAATTTGTACATACGTTCTTTTAAGCCCTACTTTGTGTGCACAGTTCCATATATATATTTGATATACCATCTTAATCAAATTCAGGTTGCTGTGGGGACATTTTTTATGGACAATTGAAAAATAATCAGTTTCTTTTTATTACCATTATGGAAGAAGTGGAGGAATATTTTTTTCTAGTGTGCTAAATATACATACTGAAAAGGACAAATGTTCAGTCATTTACAGAAGGGGATGCAATACTGACTGATTTAACAGCACTAGATTAATATTATGTACTCAGTCATGAAGGGATTTATAAAATATATCTTTAATATCATTAAGTCTTTTTTTTAATCATCCTTGGATATTAACCACATTTTCTTATCATTTAAAGCAAATCATATCACAAAGATTACCCTGTGGTCTTGCCCAGATATTGATCAATAATGGTTCTATAAGCCTATAGGTCAGCAATTTAGAAACAATTGACCACAGTTTTTCCTTTCTAAATAGACCATTCACAACAATCATCATGGTAAATATCTACTTTGAATGGCATTTTGTGTAACATTTAATTCTAGATGTTTTTGGCTGGACAAGAAGTGCTTATAAGGCATCCAAAAAATGGCATTTTTAAAAATATCTCTGAACTACATAATTCCTCAAGGTAGCAGTCATTAGATGAAAGTCATTCTTTGTTCACGTTGAGGGAAAAGGTAATATAGGTGGGGCGTGCTAGGGATAAGTATTCAACCTCGGTCACCAGAATCCCGATGAGGTGTATGCCAAGCTTTCCTCTTAGAACTTTTGACTTCTGTAAGTATGCAAACAGCATAAGGACAGCAGGACTGTCCTGTCAAATCCTGCCTAATGGATTCTGAATAAAGTCACCTGCAAAATACAACTGAAATGTTACTGGAGAAGCATGATCCTCTCCCATCAACTTGTGGGCTGCAAGCCTATCTATACATAGTAAGCTCTCCATAGTTTAAAAGAAGGACCTGTAGGTGCAAGTGAAGAAATCCTGTCACAGCTCTGGGTAGAACTGCCTGTACTGGCCTTCCTTGCATAGGAAATATTGACATGTTGCAAGTAGATGGCTTGTAGAGACCCAGCTTCAACTCCGAAGCATTTCTGAGCAGTAGGAAATTGAAAGAGAAAGTGCTTATGGATCCATTGTGTCCTGCCCCGTCTCCAGTTTTCATGTTGCCTTTAGAGGCCAGGCTTTGTCTTTCAAATAATAATTTGTGCTTAAACACCCTAGAAATCATTGCAAAATTACTAAGGAAGAGAATTTAAATTTCAGTCGTATTTACTCATTAGCTCTATGTGTATTTATAATTTCTTTCTCACAGCCTATGAACATATAAGATAGATCTTCAAGGATAGTTAAATAGGTATATAAAGATGTAAATTATTTTCCAGGGAGTCTGGGACTGAAATGATATCCTCTGAAATTCAGCCCAAAGCATGACTATCAACTGATATTTCATTCTTTTTATGCATGCTAGAAACACATGCACTAGTGAAAAATGTGATGTAATTTGAGAAAAGAGTTGATGAAATATATATAGTGAGGATTCTCTCTTGTCCCCTTTTCCAACAAACTTACTAATTATTGCAGTGTTTCCTCTGTTGATTACATAGCTATCCTGAGTCTTCATCTTGCCACAGAGGGCAAGCAGAGTGTACTTTCCTAAATGGAAAAATACTAAGTATTAGCAAAATTATTGTGGGACCTTAAATGCTAAAAATGTCTTAGAGAGTAATAAAGGTTAGAAAGTTTATCAGGTCACCACATCTTTTTCTTACTAGTCAGATTTTAAAGCATTCAAGTGTTAACCTTTTGAAAAGTGGATTAAAAAAAAAAGAGGCCAGATGATTGGGAGATACTTAATTATCTGTTTCTTTAAAGAAGACATAGTCAGGTCCAACCTTATTCAGCTCCTAACACTTGCATAAAGCTGCTGGAGAGAGCTGCTATGAATACCCAATTGCATGGCCCTAATTTGAGATAAAATAATGCATCTAACTATACTGTTATCTATTATTGATGGTCACTTATGAGTGTATTTCATTGAAACCTCACCTCTGGCCCAACCTCTGCCACTCCAGGAAGCAAGATTCATAGCACTTTTCTTTCTGGTTTTATCCAAATCATTGTGTGAGCTTTATAGGGGGTTTAAGCAGTAAATTGTACACAATAAACATAAAAGAAGCCTAGCACGAAGTAGAGCCTTTTAATAACAGAGCCTGTGTTTGTTTGTTTTCTTTTTCCTTCTTTAAGAATATATATAGAAAAAAATAATCACTGTTTGGTCCCCTGCTAAGACTGAGCTTTTCTTCGAATGTCATCCATTTTCTAGAACTGTAAAAAATTGAAGAGCTTTGCCCTTTTGACCTGCTAATACATCTCAGTCACAGTTCACTGAGAAGCTGTGACAACCTACACACTGATAACAAGGCAGACTGTTACATCCCCATTTCTTTAATCTTGGCTATATCAGCATTACTGTGACACAACTCATCAGATTTGGAGTAGTGTAATTAATTTATGAGATTTTACATAATAAAACTAGTTACCTCTGAATATATCCAAAGGAATCTTTTTATGTTGCTAATCTGGATTTTTCATTCCAATGTTGTGTTTAAATTATGTTGTGTTTAAATTATTTAATCTGTATATTATTGGATGATTGCATATAATATTATTTCTAGATTAAGTAAGCCACCTCTCTCATTTCTAGAGGACAACAAGTGTGGTGATATACCAGTATGATCCTCTATATCATGTTCTTCTCCTACCTCAGTTTTACAGAGTCCAGAGGCCCAAAAAGCAGCAGCAGTGCTGTGGTTCTCTTGCACAGGGGCATATGTATGAATGAGACCCAAGAAGAGATCATATGCACTATGTGACATTTGCTCTTTTCATGGGTGTCCAAAGTTCAAGCTTTTGGGTAGTGGTTCAGCAGGCAGCAGTCACTAATCAGAAGTCTTTTAGAGTTGCCAACGTTCAAAAGCCAATTGAATTTAACTGTTCATTCTATTTTCTACTAATTTAAAATGATATAATCTACCATTTGAATTTTACTGGTTAAAAATCAATTTATGTTGATGTAGTTTGTCCTAACTGAAAAAAGATGGCAATTGCATTAAGGGCATTTCCATTGAATCAAAAGAAATCTTTAGATACTGACTTGCAAAAAAACCCCACCTCTTAGAACAAATACAACAGATACAGGCTTGGCCACTACTTTAACTAAAAACATACAAAATCAATCACCTGTCAGTAAAATCAAGGCAAGAGCTGTGCAACACATTGTTAAACTTTCTGTTGAACAGCCACCACTTGATCACCTGTTAACTAGGACAGTTGTTTTTGTTTCTACCTCTAGACTGCAGGAAGGAATTCTACCTCTACCACATCCTGTTGGTTCAGGTCTTGTTTTTAAGAGTTCCCTGAAAACCAGAAATAATTAATTTTTATATCTATCTCACTGAAAATGCATTTTGTATTCCATTTTTTAATTGTATTAGGGTTAGAAGTTTTGAGCTTCTTTGTTTTTCTTTTTTTTTCTAGTCAATGTTAATACTGAAGGTAATTATTACAATTCTGTGTGTGAATTTCTTTTGATTCAGAAGGAATAACCTTGCTAAAATGCTCAGTTTTGCAAAGGTGCCCTTTCAAGATGCAAATTAACACAATTACCTTAGTTGAAAACATATTTTGGAGGTATGCAATCAAAATAATAAACTAGTTAAATAAAGCTTGCATGTGCAATCACATTTGGTAAATAAAAAATATTTTCTAATGAGAAACTTGATATGATTTGCTTAATGCAGTTTAGAATTCAGGTTGTACATAGTTTCAGTTTTATGCCATTGTAAAGGTAGGTGCTTCTCTCCTGTGTGGCAAAGTAGGAGACAAAGAGACAGCAATTTCAGAAATGGCTTAAACAACATGTCTGGAGAAGAACAGCAATGCACAATATCCAGGTCTTCCTCTTCACCCACACTGCAAAATAATTATGTGGGACAGTAGGATGGGGGGGGATTAAGTCAGCACTCAGCTAACAGCAGACGCCCAGGCTCAACTTCATTCTTCACAATCCCTGGTCTGAGATGTAGAGCAAATAATGCTGCTTAGAGAGGGAGAAAGTACGCAATTATTGTGATTAACCTCACAGCAATTCATCTTCAGATAAAGCTAAAGCAGGCAAAGAGTCTTCACCATGCCTCCCTGACAGCCGCAGGAAGAGGAACATTCCTTCAGATTCACACACTCTGTGGCAGTGATGCCGTCAATCTTTGCTTTCTATATGGGTGCCAGTCTGTCCCTTTATGCCTTCTGGGGAGTCATAAAGCAATCTGGAAATACAGTATTTGTCATTAATTTCCCAGCAAATATTTTGAGCTGTTCCAGAAAAGCTGTGTGAATATTCACTATATTCTGTTGTAGGACTTGCATTGATGGGTATTTTCTTATTTATTTATTTACTTTTATTTTCAATATGGTACTTTGTAACTTGAGGGTTTTTTTAAATTATTCTTGCTGACCATCTCATCCCATTTACTTTAAATGGCAATTAGAATATGCACTATTTTGGTATCACAGACAGATCTGTAATCTGGATTGCCCTACTTTCCTAATAACATTATCGGCAGTGTTTATTACTGGTTTGGCTGCAGGAAGCTAATTCCTTGTAAACATAGAATAGGCGTCCTAATGAAGCTGCTGAAGTTGCAATGCGAGTTTTGATATTGAAAGTGGGGGGGGAAGGGTTGATCATATTGGGTCAGAAAGAATGCACATCTTGTAATACCTGATAGAGAACATGAGTTTACTAGATTATAGGATAACAAAAACTTTTCTTTTGTTTTTATGGAAATTGTGTCTGAGCAAGAGATGTAGGATTTCCTGTCTCACTAACCTATGCTGGTTAGGGGATCTGCTTTGTTTGATTATCCCAGATATACACATTCTCATTAAGCATCCGTCCAAAGGTTTATTGTGGATAGAAGAGTCAAATCTATTAGTTTCCCATTTCTTTTTTCTATAGTAATGAAAACATATTTTTAATAAAATAGGCAGAAAGTATAACCTGAGGGAGTAGTTCAAGCCCTTCTGGCTTAGAACTGGCAATCCACAGAATGACATAGTGTTTAAGCAAATGGATGGAAGGTGGAGATCAAGAGCTATTAAACGTTATAGTCTAGTTACAACTTCCAGTACTGAAAGTCTCTGAACAACCGATGCCAGAAACTAGAGTTAAAAATCTAGAAGGGAAGTGCTGCTCTGTATTTGTCTTATTTATGAAGATAGGAGCTGAAGGAAACATCTGGGACATCAAAGTCAATCCATTGCTGTCACAGATGATAATGTAACAAAATTATTCAAAAAAGTCCACAGATCATCAGATCCTCAGTACTGTCACATACTACTCTACCTGCTACCAGAAATTTAAGATAAATAATGAGAGACCCAAAATCATATTGTGCAACGGAAAGACTACAGAAGTGATCACAAGCACCAGCCTTATATCCTTGCAATATGCCCATTTCTTTTTTCAAAAAAAACCAAAAACAAACACAAAATGCTAAGGATAAAAACCCAAACCCTGCCAGGTGAACTCAGAACCAGGTGAACTCAGAAGGCAGACCCGGGTCTATGCTGCTAAGATAGCAATAAAATCCCAGCTGGCATTCGTCCTGGAGTAAAAATTCCCAGGTTAACAATTGATTTAGCCTTTGACTATGAGAACAGGAGCGTCACATCAGGTACCTTAGAGGCATCTGGAGTGCTGGCAAATATCTAACCTAAATCTTTATTTATCTATGGCCAACCTATAGTCAGAAAAAGAGAAGGAAGGAGCAACTGTCCATCTGAGGAGGCTTACATATGATAGGTAACAAGAAGAAAAAAGTCTCTTCGGAAAAGACCTAGTAGTTTGTTATAAACATATGTTAAAGATATCATGCATATATGACAGATTCCTGTGATTTTAAAATTAATTTTTTAATTTTTAAATGAGTCAACTCCAAGCTCCATCTATCTTGTTACTTTGAGCTAATATGGACATTTCACTCTTATGGTAGGAGAAGGAAGTGGAGTTTGCATGAAGACAATAAAGGGACGCTTTTACTAAAGTAGTTTATTTTTTGAAATGATGACATGCTCAAAACTGAAGGCAGTGGCCAACCTTTCTTGATAAGAGAAGAGAAAGGTAATACATACTTATTAAAGGCTATTAAACAAAACCAAAACTGAATTCTATTCCATTTAATTTCTTAAAATATTGTCAGCTTCAGGCTTCGAGAATCCAAACCAGCCTAATAACAGATCAAGAGTATTGCCTGTGATTTCTGAATTTGTAGAAATCAGCTTTAACTAAAACTGCCATATACTTGATGTCGTATGATTAACTTAGCTAAAACAGATGGCTTTTCGCATCTGACCACGTGTTCATAAACTCAGCTGACAGTCATTGTCAGCTTCGTTCATGCTCTTTAAGTAGCCAAGTAGCCTTTCCAATCCTCTGGTGCTGCTTACAGCACCTGTCTACCACCGCTGGGCCTGTATTTGCATTAACTCCTACTTACATGCAAGTTGATTAAATTCCAGACTGACTTATTCAAGACAGAGAACTGTTAGTGAAGAGTGGTTGAGTATGTGGGTTATTATTAAAAAAAAAGAAAAGAAAGAAAAAATGAAGATTCTTTTCATTCCAGATGATAAGGAAATTTTGATGTACGTTTCTGACACCTTCTCTGTTACAGTCAATCAACAATATCGATTTTGGTGGAGTAATGCTCAGTTACAGCCGGTAAAGGTCTTATTTTCCAATAAAGAAGCTGCAACTATTTTGACCATCAGATGGAACATAGCCTCTTTTCCAGTGGTATAGGAATAAATGCTTTTATTGTCCATTGAAATTTATCAGCCATAGCCTTTACAAGCAGGCAAATGCCAAGCTGTTGCAAAATATAACATTTGTAAATAATACATCTGATGTGCATTTCTAGTGATTCCTTCATTCCCTAGGCAGACTACATATATATTGTATTCTGTTTCTGAAAGGTATCTTATGGCTCCATTTTATTAATAATCTCACATCCATGGATGAAAATAATACTAACAAACTGTTCCATGAGCAACCTAACAAATGAAGACTGATTTCCTACAGATGTATGTCCTGTGAGTCTTAGTGTCCTTGCTGTGACAATCCCATTTTCACATATGGTCTAGTTCCACATGCTGATGTGTGTTGTATGTTTCTGATTAACCAATCAGTATTTGCTGATTTCTGGGCTTTGTTACAAATGGAAAAAATGCCAAACACTTTCTTTAAACTGCAATTATCTTGTTTGTGTACAGGCCATGTATCGATGAAAGAAGTAGTTAATTCTTTAAGGGTTTTTCAACTATTTGGTGTTTTTGTAATTTTGACTGTTCTTGCTCCTCCTCACTCCCCAGTATAAATCATTTGTAGCCTCATACAGTCAGATTCAGATAAAATTTACAATTTGATTGATCCACAGTATTGCATCCAATTTAGACACATTGTATGTGATAAAATTGTAAGGCCTTAGAGTAATTGACTCTTGAACATAATGGGTTATAATGCTGTCATTAAATGACTGATTGGTTGTTCTATGCTATTGCAAAGAAATCCTGTGGAAAAGAGCGCCTGGAAAGTGCAGATGTTCATCCATCGCAACTGGGGGTAGATTTGTTTCTTTTGATGTGTAATTGCAACTGATAATTGTATAGGAAAAAAAAATCAGGATGTTAATGTTTCAGATCTCTTTCTCTTAACATGCAAGACATCTCTATCCTAATGTTATCCTGTCTCTGACGCCTGACACTATCCCTCTCACTAAGCTACCTTCTATGTGCATGCCCACACAGGAGTGACCGTTTTCAGTATGTCTTAGTTGTATTGTCCATGCTCCCCCTAATCCCATTTACTGAAGTTGCGCTGGGTCTTCTTTCCTCTCAGCCCAGCCCAGGACTCAGCATGTATCTTACTGTTCATGTTCCTTCCAGGAAATGGCACCTAAAAATGCCCTCGGGAAAACCTGAGAATGGAGAGGGCACAATTCAGGTTATTTCCTAAGCCCCTACAGGAAATTATTAATGTTATGCCACTTAAGTCCATTTGACGAATCTGTATAAATTTCTTAGTTTTTTTAATGAATCATTTGAAGGAATAAACTTCAACAATGAATCATTCACTAAGCTGGATCGTAACTGATTAATAATAGAATGGGCAAGGAACATCTACTTCTTAAAATTTTGTTCATGGTCTTGTTAAGCCCTCAATTCTGTCTGTGCCTATAGTCCTACATGTCTATATCAACGTACATCTGATTGTGAACTGTGTGCTCCTTGTTATGCTTCCTTGTACCAAACTCGCATGTGAGCACATGTGAGGACATCTCTATAGTGTGCATTTAACTTGAAGTACTTTCCGGAACAGGAGGGCTCTTACAACTTTTATAAAACTTAATCAGTAGATTCATGCGTATATTAAATAGGAAATAACATTGCCTGGAAAAGAAGGAAGAAATAATCTTAACGTCCTATGATATAAAATAGGATTTCTGTCAATTTGATTGTTTTTAGTCCTAATTTCATTTACTAACCATTTTATAAGACACTGTCTTATGACGTGCCTCTTTTCCTCCTAAGTATATTTAATGTCCTAACTGAAAGATTTCAGTGATTTCCTAAGTTATTTCTTGTTTCCTTTGACATCTGTCATTGTAAATAATTTGGACCCTTTTATCCTGCAATTAAAAGAGGGTGCCCCAGATTTCAGTTGGCCAAAGTAAGGTAAAAAACAGAAGCAGCCAAGGTAATTTTTAACCTGCCCATGACTCTAGGGGACTATCAACTGCCTTAAGTTTACGCAGGTTATGAACTCCAGTTCAGAACCCTCCTGTTTAAATGGCTACGTCATTATAATGCCACCATTGCAACTCCTCTATCACTGTCTACAAAAATATTCTGTAGCAGTTCTGCTGGTTCTGATACTACCATGTGTCCTATAGATCCATAGTTTCCATTTGTTTGATTTGAGAAGTATTAGATCCTAAGGGAAGAACTAAAATCACAGGTCATGTGAAGTGAGCCATCATAAATCAGCTTTGCTGTACCTTCATTAGGACTGAAACAGTCGTCTTCATTCTTTGGTCTTTTTATATTCTGCTGTGGGACAATATATTATTCAGGAATTAAAACTTAGTACAATAAAATCACTTAATATGTGAAATTTAGTATGAGCCCTGTACCACTTGTTCAGATTCAAGAACTTCTGTTAGTATGTTCCTGTGAAGGAGCACTTGTAAATTAACTATTTCCAGACAACGAGAAGTGGTTGAACAATTGGTTGGTGTTCTGTGGGCAACTACCTGAGTAAACAGTATCATCTTTTCTCTTTGATTGGACCTGTTCTTGTGGAGTTACCAGCTCATCATCAACTAGTTTGGTAAAACCTGACTGAATAAATTGTGTGGCTGCCCTGAAAAATTTTACATATATATAGAGTATGTGTGCATGCACAGGTGCAGTGAGAGAACTTAAAATCCCGTTTCATACTTTGAAGATTCACTGCACACAGGGAAATTCTGGTGACAAAGATAGTAACTATCAAAAAGTTGTGTTTCAGTTGTATTTCATGTAATTTAATTTGTAATATTTTCTTTTCCTCATTATATGCACACTCCATTATATAATGTTTTACTTTAGTACAGCTGAGTAGCTGGATGTGGATAGCATTTGTTTATCAAAATAAAAATTCTGTGCTTTTGCAATATACTCTGTTCTCCTCCTTTAGTGCAATGGTGTATACTTTGAGTCAGCTTTTTAATTTTCAAGAGATTGTCACCAAAATTAGGTAGAACCCATGCTGAGAAAGCTTGTACAAGGGAACCCAAATTCTGAATAATACTAATTTAACTGGAATAGAACACATCAGATATTGTACATCAGGGCTGTACAATAGTAAAACTATGATTGTTTTCTGCATGAAGTTTCATAATTGTGATTAGACTTAATCATTATGTTTTGAGCAGCCATAATAATTTCAGATTCTTGTTATAGAGCCATTTTACAGTGTATCCAAAAAAACTATAGAAAAGGCTTTTGCAAAATTGTGAGAAGCTTTTTCTTTTGTGGAGAATGAATTAGGCCCATTTTCTTTGCTGTTGACAAAGTACATTCCTTTTAATCTAGTCATTATAGGGAAAGTCAGCAAAAGCAGGGGAGGAAATACAGAGAGATTATAGGAAATGACTGTTTAAAATACATCTGCAAATGAGTAATGCTGGGCTTGTGTTGCAATACTCCATCAATTTTCTTAGTATTGTATACTACAGATATGCTACATTGTGCATTTGTGTGTCATCTTTTTACAGTCTTAAAGGTGCTCCTCTATTACCAGACATCACAGCATCATATAACCAGACTTCAAGGCATGTGTTTTGAACTTGATTTAATAGGAAAAGTACTGACTTTATAGGTTATGTATATAGTTTAATTTATCATTGTTTAGAGCCCAAGTTCATTGTTTACTGCGGGGAAAATATGACTTGAAAAGTCATGGAAATTTGATTAAATTAAGGATTTAGTTTAGAATTAATAATGATGTAATATGTAGAAAAAATTGCTTAGTTTTTGATATGTTAGACAGCAATAATGCTGCTCACTTTCACAGTAAGATGATCTTTCAATCTTTGTTTCCAGAGGCACTAGCTTATCAATGTGTTGTGGTTTAACCTGCAGGCACCACACAGCCATTTGCTCACTCCACCCTCCCAACCCTCCAGTGGGATGGTGGAGAGAATCAGAAAAGAGGTAAAAACTCATGGGTTGAGATAAAGACAATTTAATAGGACAGAAAAGGAAGGGAAAACACTACTAATGATAAAAAAATATACAAGTCATGCACAATGCAATTGCTCATCACCTGCTGACTGATGCCCAGCCAGTCCCCAAGCAGTGGGTGCTGCCACCCGGCCAACTCCCCCCAGTTTTATTGTTCAGCATGACATCATATGGTATAGAATATGCCTTTGACCAGTTGGGGTCAGCTGTCTTGGCTGTGTCCCCTCCCAGCATCTTGTGCACACCCAGCCTCCTCACTGGCAGGGCAATATGAGAAGCTGAAAATTCCTTGACTCAGTGTAAGCACTGCTCAGGAACAACTAAAACATCAGTGTATCAACATTATTCTCATCCTAAATCCAAAACACATCACTATACCAGTTCCTAGGTAGAATTTTAAGAAAATTAACTCTAATTAACTCTAATTAACTCTATCTTTTCTATCTAAAATAGAAAATTAACTCTATCCCAGCTGTAACCAGGACAAATGCAACAGAGGGACTAAGTATCCCTACAAATTATCTTACGAAGTTATCATTGGAAATGCTCTGACCTATTTTTAAGTGACTTGTTCTGGTTTTTTTTCCAAAATAACAGATCAGTTATCACCATTTACAAATTATTTGCCGTAAAAAAAAAAAAATCAATTTTTTTAAGCTTTAAGTCATGCATTTTATTGAAAACTCAGAAATAGATACATATTTTTTATTATTAAGTTTTGTAAACAAATTCATCCTTAGCTCAACTTTAGGCAAGTTTAAACATAATACACATTTTTAAGAGCTAAGAATAAGAAGTTATTGATAAGGAAAAGGCAGACTGTAGTGTATATGGACAAATAGTACTGTTGTAAGTGTGATAGATCTAGCTGAAGAAACTGTAGGAAACAGAATATAGAGTTCCTGGACAAAATGCCAAATAGCTATGAAGGCTGACTATTTTTAAATAAAAGCAATGTTCACTCTGGAGTCCAAAGCTCCCTCTTTTAAAGCTAGAAATAAACATCTGTTAGTTTTTCCATTGTAAACCTTCATTTTTATGGGTTTTTAATAGGGTCATAAAAAGTCATTCCTTGCTGAAACTTGACATCATAAAAGGCTAGGAAAGTCCTTTGGGTAAGTAATAAATAGATTAAAGGATGATGGAAAGGTATGTTTTCAGAAAAGCACACCAAAACACACACAAAATCTCACCCCATTGTCCATTTGACTTGTACCCTTTAATCATAGTTCAAAGCTAAGCAGAATTTTGTCTTTGAAAAGTGTACTTCTGGATTCAGTAGATATGTTTCCAATTCTGTCCCAAAGTAAAGGGAAAAAACTCAGGGGGAGTGAACTTCTATGATGATCTGGCTCCAGCAGCAGAGGAAGCCTGGAGGTCATAAGACCTCTCCCAGAATTTCATCAATTCTTTGCCAAATTCTTGGTCCAATGTCTCTTCAAACCTTGCATGTCAGTTTCTTGCTTCCTTCCTAGTTCTAACTCATTAAAAGTTGTAGTCATATAAATTTTCTGAAAACCTAGAATCTTTGTATCTGCCTTACTAGTAAAATACAGATTTGCAAAAGCAAACAAAACAAAAATACATGTTCACAACACAAAATCCTTGTAACCCAGTTGAGACAATTTATGATGGTGAGTTTTGTTACGTACAAAGTGGCAGCATAGGCCATGCTACCTGGAATGTCAATATCAAAGATTTATTTGTCTTTGGTTGTTTTAGTTCTGGATGCAAAAGTGAAAAATACATACTATTTTCAAGTGTTTGTGAATTCTTTTAAGAAATCACTGGCTATTCTCACATGGACTGTTTTCCTTAGGTGTGATCTTGCATTCACTGAAAACCAGTGGGAGAGATGTACAAAAGCACATCACTGGTGCTGCTTTTAACTCTTCAGACATGATTCTAGCAAGCAGCTACCAAATAACTCAATTAAGTTTAGCTATAAACAAGTCAAGTGAGTTGTGACAGAAGTCCTTGAGGCAATGGTCTGGAATAATTTTTTAGATTTGGTTACCAAACTAGATCATAAATTGAGACAGATCGCTTAGAACTAAATAATGACAAAGTTGAATTTGAATCATCAGTAAAAAAATTGTGAGTAAAAAGAGTGATATATGGAATAAACTGAAGATAAGGTGCTTATCTGGCTCCTGCTTTGTAAGTCATTGACCTGAGTATTGTTAGTCTCACAGCCCAGTGACTGGAAACATGCATGTGGAGAAGGTAAGTAATTCTAATATCAATTCAACTTCACTGGGATGTCCCTCTTTTTTTTTGTCTTTTTTTGTCCTTTTTTTTTTATTTTTTGAGATCTCCTTATCTTCATTTACTATTTTTAAGTACAAAATTTTAAACATTACTTCTGTGTGTTCTTTACTTATTATTTCTACTTATTATTTCTGTATATTGCTAATGGTCCATGACCATTTAAAAGACATTATATGATTAAGGCATATTAAAATCAGTTGTATGAAACAGACTAGTAGTTTCAGACTTCTTTTATGATCCTTTTGTTTATGATGGCTGATCTACTTGTGATTATGTGGTAAGAACTGATCTGATATTCACAGTATATTTTCAAAAAACAAGGCTTCTGCAGTACTTAATATGAGAACTTCCTCTGATGATGAATCATGAATGAACATTAGAAAGGTAGGTACAAAGGAAACTCCTGTTTCATACAAACGACATTATTGTTTAATCTCATAAGTAGTTTCTCAAGCAGTTCCACTATGGAAAAACTTGTTAAGGGTGACTTTTTGGTGATGATAAGCAATACTATCAGCTATAGCTTCAAATAGACTAGATTGGTATTATGGGCATTTGAGCTAGTTAGTCCAAGAGATATAAAATGAAATACATATTTGGATGAATGATGACACATGATGATTTAAAATTCATAGCTAAGCACTGTTAAGATGAGGTTCATACCAGAATCAGAATGTGGCTTTTCTTTCCTATAATTACATCTCTGATTATGAATCTAGCAGAAGAATTATTTCAATGAGGGGATCAGTGCACCCTCTGTAAGTTTGCAGACGGCATCAAGTTGGGTGGGAGTGTTGATCTGCTTGAGAGTAAAAAGGTTCTGCAGAGGGATCTGGACAGGCTGGATCGATGGGCTGAGCCCTTGCATGAGATTCAACAAAGCCAAGTGCTGGGTCCTGCATTTGGGTCACAACATCCCCATGCAACGCTACAGGCTTGGGGAGGAGTGGCTGGAGAGCTGCCTGGTAGAAAGGGACCTGGGGGTGCTGGTTGACAGCCGGCTGAATATGAGCCGGCAGTGTGCCCAGGTGGCCAAGAAGGCCAACAGCGTCCTGGCCTGTATCAGAAATAGTGTGGCCAGCAGGAGTAGGGAAGTGACTGAAGTACTCAGCACTGGTGAGGCTACACCTTGAATACTGTATTCAGTTTTGAGCCCCTCACTACGAAAAACACATTGAGGTGCTGGAGCATGTCCAAAGAAGAGCAATGAAGCTGGTGAAGGGTCTAGAGAGCAAGTATTATGAGGAGCAACTGAGGGATCTGGGGTTGTTTAGCCTGGAGAACAGCAGGCTCAGGGGATACCTTATCACTCTCTACAGCTACCTGAAAGGAGGTTGTAGCGAGGTCGGGTTTTTTTTTCCCAAGTAGCAAGTGATAGGATGAGAGGAAACTGCCTCAAGTTGCGCCAGGAAAGGTTTAGATTGGATATTAGGAAAAATTTCTTTACTGAAAGAGTGGTCAAGCATTGGAACAGGCTGCCCAGGAGTCAACATCCCTAGAGGTATTTAAAAGATGTGTAGATAGGCACTTAGGGACACAGGTTAGTGGTGGACTTGGCAGTGTCAGGTTAAAGGTTGGACTCGATAATCTTAAAGGTCTTTTCCAACCTAAATGGTTCTATGATCCTATAAGAACAGACACAACAAATGAGAAATAAAAATCATCAGGTTAGAGGAACATTTGGTAAAGGAGTTGTTTGTTAAGTAGAGTTAGGTGATGTTTTTCCCATAGTAATGCCAGTTCCCAGTTCAGCATAACATAATGTAACTATTTAATAACAAAGATAATTAAAATTGCCAGACGAAAAACTCTTAGATAAATGTGAACGATAATAACATGAAGTATGGCAATAGCCCAGTAGTTCATGCCATACAATTTACTGAAGACCATTTGTTTCATGTTGTTATTCACAACCTCATATACTAATTTAATTAATTTTTACTAAAGGTATCAAGTTTCTCACCTCAAAAAATGGTGGAAGAAGAAGGAAGAAGGAGCAATTATTTTAGATCTGTCATAATTTGTGTCAGCCAAAGAGGAAAAGTGAAGCTACAGATAGAAGTAGATTCGGGCTATCTACTCTAGCACAGTTGTGTCAGCCCTTAAGAAGTGTATAATGCCCAGTAATTCATGGGAGGTGGTCTGAATCCTAAAATTAACATGTCTAAAATCTGCTTAAATAGATTTTAGACAAATATAAGAGGTCTCAGTAATATTCATGGCACTTACCAAAACACCCAGCAAAACCCAAAGGATTAGTTCCCTTTATTCATTTGGCTCTGAACCATTTACCTTGCTTAGAACATACTTTTTTTTGGAAGGGCCAGCCTTGTTAGGATGGACAATTAACGGAGGAAACTAGGAAAGAGCTACAGAATATTTTCAACAGCAAAGACATAATCGAAACTGAATACCTAAGGATTCAGTAATGCAACTGTAAGTAAATGTTATTTATGAAGAATAATTAAGCATTTGCTATCTTTCACTTTCAGTGCTAACCTTTGTAGGGAATTCTTTTAGTTAGACAATAGCAGTACATTTTATATCTTTCATAGATTGGAGAATCAGAAATAAAAGATTTATTAAGCAAGTTTCAACATGTCCATTTGATGTTTTACTACTATAGTGCAAATTTCTTCAGAAGAAATATAGATGAGCTTATCCTCACTTAGAGAAGAAACCAGTTAATGTAATGCCTGGTTAGGGTTATTATATTAGTCACATGAATCTTATAAAAAGCCAAAGGCAGACAATAGTATTTGCATTTAATGAAACAGTGATTTTTGTAATGTAGCTAACTAAGGGAAAGAAAGATCTTATGCCAATAAAAATCTCATCAGGTGATGGCTTTGACAGAGCATCTCAGTATCCTTGTCACCTAGAGCTGTCGTAAACAAACTACTGATGAGACAATGATAATAATTAACATAGTATTAATGAACATAGATGCTCACAGCTATTTTTCAGCTACAGTGAGCTGAAAGAATGCCAGGCAGTGCATGTGGCATAACATCATAACATGTTTCTTTTTTTATTTGCTGTGGTAGCTGTTGGATCTCTTCTTATTTTCAACCACAGATCCTTGCTGTAATCTGATGGTATTCATTTTTGCCCTCAAAAAAAATGTACATCAAATCATCATATTTAGAAATATCTACTGGAGCAGAACCTCATGTATTGTACTTTCAAAAGCTGGCTGTTTTCTGAAGCTGGTTCGCCAAGTCAAAGTTTTCTCATTCTCTTCATTCTGTAGTTATAATATAATAATAGACCATTGTTAATGAAGATTAGCCCTATCTACAAAATAATCTATTTACTGATAAAACTGGTGTAAAAAGAAACAAAAATAATCTTGAGGTGTTAGATATGGCAAAAGGCCTCATAACATTCCCTTCCTTCCTCCCTTC
>NW_010551238.1:0-27770 GCF_000687285.1 Phaethon lepturus | reverse complement strand
TCCCCTCCCCTCCCCTCCCTCCCCCACTGGCAAGTGGGGCTCTCCAGGCCACAGTATGCTCTGCTTCACTCAGCTGAGCATTAAGCACGTGCTAAATGGAAGCACATGAGTCATCCAGCTGACATGAACTTGAGCTGATGAACAGCAAGTAATGAAAAAGAAACAACAAATACTTTTGTTCATGCATGAACCCCTTTAGTTGTGCAGGGATACTGTTATCTGTCTGAGTAATACCATAGCCATCAATGTTTGTCTGAATGCCTGAGGAAATATGGGAAAAGGGCAGGGGTACTGATACCACAGAATTCTAGTCCTTGTAAATTTTACAAATAAGGTCACTGACAAATATTTTTGTTATGTGGTTGTCTCTTGTGAGGACCATCATTTCCTGGCATGCCCAATGAGTTAATATTTCTTTGATTTTGCTGGCCAAACTGGACTAAACCAAATTTCTACGTACACCTTCTTAACATTGTAAGTGCACTCACAGTTGGTGTTTTTTGGTGGCACAGCTAAACTAAACGAACTTTTCTAGGCACAGCCTCAAGAATGTTGAGGAGACTGCCATCCAGACATCCAGTGTTTGTCAGCCTGAACATCCTCAGGAAAAAATGAACACTAGGTCTTCTAAGTCATGACCTTAAGTATTACCACCTTTTTTATTTGTTAGGCAAGTAATTGCCACTATGTTTAAAAAGAAGAGTGTCTGTATTCATTGAGAACCTGATTCCATGCTCCAAAGGAAGCTAAGGTGGATAAATATCTACTTCCAGGTACCTGTTGGCATCACTGATAGAGTGATGATAGAGTTCTGCAGGAAATAAAAAATGCATATATAGAAAGAAATGTCTGTAGGCACAGAGGGAGCTTTGTAAAAAAATAAAGTCCCTAGGGAATTCAGCACTGTTCTTGAGTTAAGTGGCAGCCGGGGGCAGAGAATTCAGAACAGCATTTAGTGTAAAGGCTACTCAAGCCCCATGTATATGCCTACATAATTTGCTGTGGCTAGCCTGTGGGGACGTGCTAAATTTCATTTTGCAGTCACCCTTGTTTTCCTCTTCTCTTTCTGAGGACAATAATTTTTAGAAAGAACACTGGATATCATACCCATTTTTGGTACATGGGATCTTAAAGAAGATAGACTGTAATGTGAATTCCTAAAAACTGGTTTTGATCCAAGCTCATGTTCTTTGCTTGTTTGTTATTTTTACTGGTACCTATTTGGCTGCTTCTAGCTTGTGTGCTACTTTTTCTGCTCATTTCCATAAATAAAATGTTCTTTCTCTGCCATGTTGCTGTTTCCCCTGATTATTTCCTGCTGTGTCCTTGGTGTAATAGTGTTTCTTCTTTTACTTAAAACAGCATGCAATTGCATTTTGAGTTAAGTTAATGGGGGATGGAAAGGATGTAGCCAAATCTCTACAGGACTCCCTGAGTCTCACCACAGCATCTCTACAAAACCTTTCTATGGGTCTGGCTCAGTTTTTCTGCTGATTTCTGTTGGCTTTGTTTATTACCTACCAAAGTAGAATATTTTGTATTTCACTTGCTATTTAATGAAATACCCTACAGTAAGTTGGATCTCTAGTATTAGCTTCCAGGGAACCAGTAAGAGTCCAGTTATTGTTACTGCTATTGGGGCTGTATTGGTTCTTTGCCATCATTAGAAGAATAAAGTATTACATCTGCTACCCTTGCATTACAAAGCAGCTACATAAAGCTCAATGTGAGCTTTATTATCTGTTAGACTTCCCATAATGTCTAGCATACAATGCAGTGCACCTATTTAGCAAAAAGGTTCCTTCTGCAATTGAACCTTCTCTTAGAAATAGAAACGGATTTTCAGGCTGTGAATCTGCAGGTAGTAATTTTAATAGCCACTAATGTGAATTAATAATTCTAATAGCCTCATTTCTGATGCATTATCAGAATACTGGAGAGTGGGTTGCCATGGCTGCTATATTTTATCACTCACAGCTGTGTAAACTCTTTTAGACCAGCCGCCTTTTTTTTTTTTTTAACTAAAAAAGCTTTCGTGTGACTTCTCACTGGGGTTGTTCTTAGAGCCCTCATTCAGCATAGACTAACACAGCTCCTAGGAAAGTATTTTTAACCCCTCTGGGAGACTGAGCCATATTATTAGCAGCTTAGAAAAAATTCACTATCCAGGGAAACATTCAAGGTAAAACCAGTTGTCATCATGCTGGCATATTTATCATTAGGAATGCATGATCTGCCCAATACTCTTCAAGAAATTCAACTGCCCAGTGAAATAACCAGAGAAACAAAATAAAGTATTCTCTGTTTTCCAGGATGCAGCAAGCTCTAAAAAGCACAGCACATTTCTTGATTTGCAAAACTGTTATACAAAGATGGAGTTTGCATGGATATAAATTTTGAATTTTTAATTCTTTGTCTAATAGCAAGACAAATCTTTAAGTATATGAGTAACCTCATTCTTGCTTAGCAAAGCACTCGAGCACATGGAGCTTAAGTTCTTGCTTAAAGTAAGCCCTTAGTTGTTGTTTGTATCAGTTGCTCATCTAAGGTAAAAAAGTAAAAGCTCAGGAGCACTCAGTGCACAGGGCTTTTTAACTCTGATACTTTATTTGTCAAAATAAAATAATTTCTGTGCCATTTGTGGGCAACTCAGTGGTGGCATTGATTTAGGTAACATCTTAATCATGTTGGCTAACATCACCAGTCCATCCTCATTTATAGATTTTCTGAAGCCAGTGTTGCAAATGTTCATGTCAAGGAGACCCTACCAGATTTTTAGCAGATAGTTATACTTCAATATACTTCAACAGTCTAATCTGTTAATGGGTGGATCTTAGAGTGGAGATTTGCATCTGGTAATGCGACAAACTTTCAATTCCTTGTCTGAAGAACATCCAGATCTCTGCAGTCAGCAAAACATCTCACAGCAACAGACTTTATAGAGATAACGATGGTATTTCCCAGAAGTGCAAGAACGGTTTTTCTCACAGAATCTCAGTACTGCTATTTCTGGCTCTGTAATTCAAAAAACGAAAGGGAGGGACTTTTTGAAAAATATATCTCAATGTCTTAAAAAACCCCTTTGTTTCTGTTTTGGTGCTACAAAACGACACAGGGAGAGGAAGGGATTCACCTACACTCCTGTGCTTGGACACTCAAACCTACTTTATCTCAAGACTTCTACTGAACGCTTTTCAGGCAAATCCTGTTCTACACTGCCAGGAAGGGCTGCAATACCTGCTTATCTGTGGAGGAGGCACAACCTTAGAAACCTCTTGGTAGCATTACTGTTTTGGGGCTCCGGGAAGACCTTTCTCTGCAGCTCGGGGGTCTGTGAGGCAGATTGTGCTGCACTTCGGCGGGTACTACCATTTGCTTCCACACCTCTCTGCTCTCATTTGCAGTGTATTCACCTTCACATGATGTTTCATTTGCTTTCAGAGTTGTTAAGAGTCACCTCAGTTTTTGTACTTACCATTAATGTACATTTTGTACCCTTAAAACCCTAAAAGGATGACCACAGCAAAGATGGGATTGAAAATCTTTGATGGATGACAGTCTTTCTCTTCACAGAAAGCATTTTGTCTATTTAATATTAGGACAGTTAGACAAAATTACATCTCTTTAAATGTCCCAGAGTGCGTCCTTTGTTATGATGAATCACAGCAGCCTTCATCAGGCAGGTAGCACTAAAATGGATCCTTACATGGCACTTCTAACCAACAGTGTCTCCCCTTGGACTCAACAAGACTATTTTATGGAATGTAGATATAACATACACAAACACACACACACATACACACAGTTAATTTGACATATAAACTAATATAAACATTTTCTATTTTTTAACTATGGAAAAATACCAGGGTAATTTTTTTTTTCTTGACTCATTTTGTTTCTTAAGAAAGAATTAATAACTGAATCCTTTTAGATTACAAAAAAGTATCTTTCTATAGCAAATAGATACCTACAAACTCTCCCTCCAGAAATAATTGGATTAGAAGATATTTCAGATTTGGACAACTCTAATTAAATTACTCCTAAATTTCACTGGCCTCTGTGGATCAATCTCTTCCTGACCTTCACAGTCCATCAATATAAGCAAAAGCAAAGAAAAAAATAATCTTCTATCTCAAAAAAAAAAGATATTTCTTATTAAAAAAAAAGCCTTCAGTTGTCTGGAGTTGCTTGCCACTTCACCTCATCATGCATTAACATTAGCTTAAAAAAAACACACCTATTTTTTTACATTCACTTCCATGGTACAAACTCTGTGTAAAGAAATTTCTTGTGCACTCTGGTTTTCTTTTGCACATTACATCATTTACCATCTTTTGAGGTAAGGAATTTAAATGTATGTTGATGCCTTTATCATCTTGACAGTTTAAGGATAAAAAATCTGTCCAATGTGATCAACAAAAGACTTTTCCCTTTAAATGTATAAAGTAAAAGACATTTTTTTTACATCTTTTAGAAGATTAAATGCCACATATTATTTTGCACTACATTTAGGAACTCTTTTACTTGAGAAGCCCAGACTATATGTCTTTGAGGCCCTATTCTGATCCTTTGCATTTACATAGTGTAATTGTAATCTGATCGTGCATCTCTTCACTTGCCACAGTAATGAATGAGGACATACTCTGCCGGAATTCTGTCCTTTTGATGTAGATGATGTGCCTCAACAGTAGGCAATTTAAGGGGTCTGGAGGTAGGACTGCATATTTAGTTGCTTAGCTCCTGCTGTGCCTACTATAAGCTTAAAATTTTCAACACTAGCATTTACACAGCAACAAAATAATTTTTTTTTAAAATTATCTTTGTTTTATGAATTAAATTTAATTACAGTGATGCAAGTGTGCATTAAAGTGAAGTTGCTGATATGAAACCACACAGCCTGAATCAAAACAGTTTTCAGTCAACAATGTACAACCACTATATGAAATTCAATCTTGATGTAAGCACAAGCCATCTCAATTAGAGCCATGACGTTCTGTGTGTCTCAAGCCTGATTTTTTCCCACTATTTTTTTGTGTAATGAAAATGAATGCATCTGGAAGAAAAATGCAGTCTAATGCTTTTATCCCATGTGTAGAAATGATTCATCATAAGCTTCACACTGTCACTGCTGAGGATAGTGCATTGACCTTGGATGACCCTGGTTCAGAAGGATGACCCAGCCTCAAAAGCTGAGAAGTGTTCATCATGTCACATTCAGGAATGTGCAAAATATTCTTTTGGGCTGATAAAAAAAAAATTAAAGCTTCTGTGAAGTTTTGGAACTTCACTGAGAATAAAGGATACTTTTTCTGATTAAAAAGTTATTTCTAAATGTCTTTTTTGTTAATTGCTCAGAAAGAAGATGTTTGTCTGTAAAAATGAGACTTTTCATCAAAGTGCAAAGTCAGAGAATTTCATAAATTTCTTTTAATTCTCATTTATAAATGGAGTTGGAGTAAAAAATTCTTCAGTTGCTAGGAGAAATATTAATGTCTTTGAAAAAAAAATGAACCTTCAAAAAATGAAAAATGTCAAATCAGGCAAACTCGAGGTTTTTCTTTTGCAACAGAGACTTCACAGAGACATATAACTTGGAAAAATAAAAGATAAATAAATCATTCCTTGACTTCTGTTACACTTCTTTTCTGCTTCTCTAAATGATACTCTACACTTATCTGCTGTTTCTTTTCTCCAGATATTTTTTCCTCCTTTCTACTCTCTTCTTCCTCATCAAGAAATTGAAAACATCTTTACTTCTTGCCCTGAGGGAATTCAGCCATTTAACACAAAATTACCCAGGGATTCTCCAGATGGAATACATGAGACGTTTCCTAAAATACCAAGTGAATGCTTTCTATGCATGGTGAGACGTGAAAATAGTCAGTTCCTGATCAGTTCCAAAACTCATTCAGCTACAGTATGATGGATGTTGGGTTCATGAAGCCTCAGATGCCTTCCTAATCACTTACTCCTTAATCCTCTCTCTTCCTTTTTCACTTAAATGATCACTATCACTTTAAAACCTAACTATACACACACACCATCCTTTTGCTCTCTGCACCATGAAAAATGAGGAACAATTCCTCATGAACCTTCTGTTCTTCCTAATTTGAATATAAGTAGGGCTAACACAAAAAGAGTTTCTCAGCAATGACCATAACGGCTGTTGAATTAACCCCCATGTAGATGGGACCATTAGGTTGCAGTCCAGGTGAGTTGGGGTTCTCCTGCGTGCTGTCTCTTGGGCAGGCCTGCTAGCAAGCCACATAGTATTCTGGGAATGTCACCAAATGTCTATTCCTTTGTTTCAGAGACCCAATTTGTAAAGTATTCTCCATAAAATAATAGTAAACAGAGATGTGGGAGTAGTGGGAAAATCCGCTATAAAACTTCCATTAGTAAATGAAAGTGGCTGTCACAATCATGTGAAAAGTTCAAGGAGGCAATCTTGTTAAACAGCCATTTTGCATAGAGAAATTTATACTGCTATAGACCTTTTCAAATAACTTTGATGTTTTCCAGAACAATTTATGAATACTGGGCTTTGGAAGAAGAAAGATCAATCCACCACAAAATAAAGTTGGCTAGCAATGGACATTTGGTCACAGCTCAGACACTCCATATTCATTTATGACATACTTCTACACAACTCAGTAGGGATTTCTCTCTGCTGAAGAGCTCCACAAGCTTCTTTGATTCCATTTCATATTGGGAGTTGTTTTAAAACATCTCTGCAATCACATTAAATGCTCCAGCAGCACAGTGTTCCTAACTCAGATGACAAATTGCCCTTAAATGAATAGTGCCAAAGCCAGTGGCCTCACCGCAACTAAAACAGTGTGTTTTCATTTGTATTGCCCTCTGAACCCTTCAGATCCGTCCTTGTCTTGAGGTGACCAGCCTTCTGAGGTTAAGTCATACTTAGAACTCTGAATTTCTTGACCCACACAGCCTCAAAAACTGCAAACTTCAAAGACGAAGGACAAAAAACCAGGGTTTTAATTTGTCTCCTCAGCCAGTCGTCTCTCATGCCGCGAAGTTTAACAGACAGTCCTCAAAAGCACGCAGCCAAACCAATCACATACAATTAGCAAAACATTAGACCAAACCCCAAAACACAGGTCCCTTTAAAGGTGCTACTCACGTAATACCTACCCATGTAGTGGGCATGCGTGGCTCTGAAGTACAGGGCAAGGGCAACCAGTTGCTCCTGTGGCAGTCTTATGATAGGTACACCTTAAAAGCACCCCAGGCATGCTACCTGCTATAGGCAGCTCCATTACGCTGTTACACCTCTGTATCAATGAGCGGCCATGTTGTCTGTCTGCTGGGTCTCTGGCCCTCTCCTCTCCCTGTCCTTCCGAGGCCTCTGCTCCCTGGTGGTCCTGGGGGCCTCTGCTGCTGCCTCGTGATTGCTTCCTGCTACCTACGGCCTTGTCCCAGAGCCACCAGTAATCCGCTCTGCCCAGCCCTGGTGTTTCAAAGCATAGACACACGCAACACACTGTTTTCATATATTTGTGGGTATTTATGTCATTATTACAATGTTAAGGGGGATGAATTGGGTTCTGCTCCGGTTACACCCGTCTCTTCCTTTGCAGGGACGTATTCAGGTAACTGTGGTCTTGCGGCTGGGCTGGTTAAAGCGTGCGCTACCCGGCCTGCGCTGGCCGGTTGTTGCTATGTGCCTGCTGACGGGAAAGTCTATTTTGAATGCTTTGGTTTTGCCTCATCAGACACTGACTTTTTGATATTTGCTGTAATATGCACATGTTTTTGATAAACACTTAAATATTATAATGATACATAGCAGTATCCCAGCTTGTACTATTAACAATACAATAAATGGATGAAATAATACATGTAATAGTTCAGATGCTGTGGAACTCTAAAATATCTAATCCCATTAAAAATCACCATATATTTTTTCAAGTTGTGATGCACATGTTGTGACATTTTGCTGGATTTGTTCAATCTTCTTTTAATTTTGCTGGAATTCTGTTACTGAATAATTCCCTGTAGATACAGGTATAAGATTTATTCCATAATTTCTTCCATCCATTGGCCCCGTTGGAGTAAATCAGCATAAAGCCTGTGCGTTATTTTCAATTACTGTAATGGCAGAATTGTATGTTTGATTATGCACTTGAATCCATCTGACTGAGTGCACAGAGCACCAAATGTCTTTGGATAAATTTTGGTTTTCAATTACAAAGTGTGGTCTAACTGCCAAGATACCACATGACAAAGTACATACAGCGTGTGTTTTTTGCAGACTGAAAAAGATAACTTTTGTATTGAGTGATTCTTCATGGTGATGGATATTTGCTGCTGTTTTCCTGAAGCAGAAGAACAATTGTTGGACATCTCTAAACCTACTTGATTGTCTCCTTGAAAACAAAAGACTCTTTCTACTGAATTGGTACATGCTTGCATATCATACAGATTTGTAGTGTTTTGATTATCAGTATATCTCCACAGTTAGGAAATTTATGGCCTCTACCATTTCTTAGTATTTTCTTAGGACAAACGTGAGGCCGTTAACATACTTATTTTAAAATATTCCCAGTATAACACTGCACAAACCGTCCCCTTTCCTAATCATAATGCTATAAAGCTGAATGTAAGGGTGTGCAACCTTCTGAAATAAAACTTACCAAAGCAGACATTTCTGCATTTTCACTTATTTTAAGCCTTGGAAAATTGTATTTTGCAACAAGCATTGCATACCAGCACATCACACAGGTCATGTAACAATACAGATGGATTCTTCTGCTGTTTTTATAACACTTGAAAATAATGAAGTGGATGTTAGAAAGAACACGGGTGTCTTCCATTATTTTCTAAAATGTATAAACTTCCATTTCCCTGTAAGAATACTTTTATCATGTCATTGTCCCTGAATGATAAATGCAAATACATTAGATATGGATCTGAAATCTATACTATGTAATGTCCCACTCATTACCCCTACACTGCTCAATGAAGGACTTGGGGCGCTTGCCCTTCTACTCATACATTTTTTAATCCATTGTCTGCATGGGTTTAGTGTAAGATATGTTCCAGCTGACAATTCAAAAATTTGTGTTGAAAGGAATATTTAAGTTGATTTGTGTGTTATGCAACTCTTTATTGTAAATTTGAAAAACCATTCAGATTTCCATGGTGGCTTCAAATACATAGGCTTCTCTCCATGGATTTCACATCCCTTGAAGAATAACAATCAATCATTTAATTCCTCATTCTATTCCTTTCCTGTTTGTCTTGCCATCCCCTGCTTTTGTCTGCAGTATCTTTTAGGACCAGGCTAACATTTTCACCCTGGTTGTTGGATACACAGTTGTTTCTATTACAGTCTTATCTATGATCTTGTTTACCTGTGAATATTTTTTTACTCTGTAGTCATTGATTAGAAAAGGTTACCACTTGAACAGGTTTTTTCCTTCTTATTAACCCGGTAGCTTTTTAACTCTCACATTCTTCTTGTAAAATTTCTTCAGCTCTTCAAATAATATTTACAAAATTCTCCAATTTTGTGGTTGCTGGATTTACTGGGCTTCATTATCTTCTCAGCCTGGTTTAGCCCTTCATATACAGCTAGTTTGAAACCCTCTTTATAAATATTCCCCAATGTTCTCAGTCACTAATATGGCTGCAGTCCCCAATTATTTGTTTTCTTTTTTATATCCCTTGGCCATTTTAATTTGCTCTTTGTTCTGCAGTGTAAAACAACTTACTAGCAATTTACCAGCACTTTAAATGAACTGTCAGACCTGTCAAGTTCCCTTCCTAATACACTTGTACCTTTGGGATTACTTTGCATTTTTGAGTAAGTAAAGCCTAGCCAAAATTTTTGGGGCTGCTTGATCAATTAAAGTTTGATCTTCACTGTTTAGCCCTGGATGTTCCCTCAGTGCTACTAGCCAATTCGTATGTTTTTCCTGTTTAAGGATCCTAGGTCCTTTTTCGATTGTTCTAACATGATTGGTGTCCAATACTGTTTCAACGGTGATTTGTTCACTTGTCCTCTGTTCCTTTTGGTTTGGAAATTAATTTGGTGATCACTAGTTTTACCATTTCTTGTGCTTGTTTTAATGTTACTAATTTGCATTATCTTAATGAAGAGAGTGTACTATATTCTTGTGGACTATCATTAAGTCCTACAAAATTTGGGTCATACCAGACATCTCCAAGTTATGTTATTCCCCACTTGTACAGCTGTTGCAATACCTATTTTTGATGCTTATTTTTTAAAGCTGGTATTTTAAAAAATGTTTTTAAACTGTCATATTTCCTGGTAACATAGCAAGTGATCAGATTTCTGCTTTAATTCCTATTTTTATCTTGCAGCACAACTTCAAAAGTAGCTTGGGCTTCACTTAATTTTTAGTTTAGCTCTTGCTTCCTCTTATGGGAATTAGTTACTCTTTTTTTTCTGTATTGTGTTCGTTTTTCTAGAAACCTCAACATTTCTGCTGCTCAGAATCCGTTTGTGTTACTTTACCTGGGTTCATTTTCTTCTGTCTTCTGTTTTGGTTCCCATAGTTCATCTTCCGGGCTTTGCTTCTGATTTTATTTAATCTTCTTTTGTTTAATCTTCAGCTTCTTTTATTCTACTTTTTTTTTTTTTATTATTCTTTTATCCCATATTTTGTTTCTTTGGTTTGGTTTTAGTTTCAGTGTCCTCTGCTTTCTTCTCCTGTACATTGCAATAACCAAATGGGTCACCTTTTGAACTCATTGGATTCTTGTAACTGATTTCTCATTTCATATTAGCACTTAAACATCAAGAATTCATTCTGCATTTTCTAATGACCCATGGAAAACATCCTCTGTCCATGGATTTGGACCCCATTGTGAGATCCGTGGTTCTAGCTGAGAATTAATTTTCCCACGTCCTAGAAATGACGAGACAAAGTTGCGAACCTTTCAATCCGTTGCTCAATTTTTTCTGTTACAAGTCTGGTTACTACCTCTTGGTTAACTGATTCCCGATTACATAGGCTGTTTGGATACTTAAAACTGTTATCACCAAATGGTGAAGGTGAAAAGACAAATGTTTCAGTTAGGTACTTAAGCTGTTGAGGCTAAATTGCAGCTAGATCATGAGAGCAAGATAGAGGATGTTTCCTTCTGCATGGCAGAATTTGAGTAGTACTCAATTTCCTAGATCAAGCACCATCAGGTATCAAAACACAATTATGTTTATGGTAGTAAGACAGTATTATCATAGTACTAAGTGCTACCGTGCTACTACCACAGCACTGAGATGGGAGTTCAGGATAGGATCTGAGCCATATCTTCTGCACACCTGATTCTCAAGTACAGGATAAAGCGAACCAGTTGCTTTTGTGGCTGTCTTATAGACAGATCTTAAAAACACTCCACCTATGCTATCCATTATGGGCAGCTTCGTTAGGCTGCTACACATGTCTTGTACTAATGACCATCTCTGTGTCTGTCTACTGGGTCTCCTCTTCCTGTATTTCCAGAGTCTCTGCTCCCCAGCTTTGTGGTTGCTTTCTGTTACACACACCCTTATCCAAGAGCCACTGGTAATTAGCTTTGCTCAACCATGGTATTTCAAAACACATGTGTATATACACATGTAATACTTTCTTGACTTGTTATTGATATCTATCTAATTCTGGTAATGTTATTATTACGGATTTGGATTAGGTTGCTTTCAGGTTGTAACACCCAGAATAGTAAGTACAGAATATTTTCACTGAAAATGAACAGTGTGGAACTGTGACAGATGGGCATTAATCTGTCAGCAATTACATCGGACACAGAACAGAACAAAGTTGGGAAGCTGTAAGAAAACATGAACCTTATCTTTTTTAAAGGAAAAATGAGCTGGACACAAATTGACACCTCTAACCAGAATACATAGGTTGTAAATCCACGACTTTTTTAAGGCAGGAACCTGGGGCAGACAGAAGTAAATTGTGGAAGCCAGCTCTGGAGAAAAGGCTTCATCCTCCTTCAGTTTCAGAGGGACTCTCCATGACACAGGGCCAAAAATCCAGGATCACAAATTGCTCATATAGCTGTGAGTCTGTTGGTAACATTTTCAGAGAGCTTCTATGTAAGTGCCTTTGAGGGGGGAGCGAATGGAAGCTGGGTTCACCAAAGAAAGTAAGCAATGAGACAGTTAGCAAATAACATCTGTGCCAGTGGCTATGGTAGTGCTGGGGTGTCTTTGGGGCAAAAAGATCAAATACAAATTAAGAAGCTGGACCATAAGACACTCTCTGTTCCCTTGGATTTTGCCTCACAGGCTTAATGCTTACAGTGTGTGAGCTAAGTGTAAGTATAACTTGTTTTATTATACTTTCCTTTTACTCTTTTATTCACAGTTAGGTATTGTGTTTCTTCAGTGTTTGAGGTTTGGGAATGTCATAATAGAATTTTCTCAAACATATAAAATCTACCTAAATGCCTATCTGTTTTGAATGATGTCATATTTGTCACACTTGCCTGGCATTTTTTACTCAGAGAAGTGCAAGCTGAGATAGAATCATAGAATCATAGAATTTTTAGGTTGGAAAAGACCTTTAAGATCATTTAGACCAGCCATTAATCTAGCAGTGCCAAGCCCACCACTAAACCACGTCCCTAAGCACCACATCTACATGTCTTTCAAATACCTCCAGGGATGGTGACTCAACCCAGCCTAGGACAGTTAGCTATGAGGTCTGAGAGCTGACTGGTGAATACAGTAGTATGGCTTGTGAGCTCAGAGAAGAGTTGAGCTTACAAGGTTATAAAGGGACAAAACCATATTTTGTCACACATGCCAAACATATGATTCATACTTGCAATTCTCTGGATAACTGCTTGCACTGATTTATATCTTTTTTTCTTCCCTCACACAAAATTGAGAGTATTCTTACATTTAATTGATAATTATTTATCTTGTAGGCTCACTGAAAAACTCTACCATTTTTACAGACAGAAGGAACTCCAGTGTAATTATCAGTTCACATAAAAACATAAACAGATGCCCCATAGCAACACATATTTTATTGCCGAGAATGTAGATTTTGTAAAAATATCCAGAGACAGTGCTGTGAGTAAACAAGACTTGTGTGACTAGCATTCCAGATGCCCTTATGATATGGGCACTGGATCTGATTTTTAACAATATGAAAATTTTTACTGATTTTAATTGATTTTACAGCGGGGGGTGGGTACTCTGGACTTCCAAAACTTTTGGAAGAGAATGAAACCAGTCTGTTTCTTTTCTGGGTCAAAATGTAGCACCAACAGAAAACTGTAAAAACTCCTCTGGGTGAGGCTTTTATTGGTGAACCACTGCTGAGTACCAGTTTGTGTGCAGCAGTTGGAGCAGTGCTGAGCTTCAGCTGATCACACAGCAGCGAGGCAGAGCTTATTACCTCGGGCATGGAACGACGCTAATGTAATTATACACCTTTTAGGACTAGAGCTAATATTTCCAACAGAAGTCAGAGCTGTGTTATACCAGATTGGCCAGTACTAGCTCAAGAATCTCTTTGTGAAAGAGGATAAAGATTGTCTCTTCTGATGGATATAGAGCTAGATAACTTCCTCTTCTGTGCCAGTGCCTGATGCTAAGCAATGATGTTACTGGTATTGAGCCTATCAGCAGATCTCACTGCAAGTGTTAGACACGGGACATAAATCTCTCTTTTGGAACTATGATGGCTACAAATAGATTTATTTTTTTTTAAATGAAGGCTTAGATTGAAACTAACTTCATGATACGATTCTGAAAGCTGAAACTGGAGGCACGTTGCTAGGCCTGAGTCAGTAAGACCTAACTTCTGCATTATCACTTTGGCATGAAAGGTGCCCAATTACCTGCTAAAATAGTCATCAGAGACAGAGAGAAGGAACAAACAGAAAATCCCTGATGGGTAGAATACCTTTCTGAAAATGTTGGCTTTGGTTTCCTTCCGTTGCAGTGTATTCTCGTACAACTTGTTCCACTGAAAAGAATAAAAAATACAGAAACAGCTCTCATGAGTAACACAGCAAGGCAGAGTCATTTAGCACAGGTAGCACAGCTAATTTCACAGTTATCAAGCTGAACAGCGTTACTTTACCTGAGCTAGAACTATCAAACTCATTTTGTTGTGGCTTTGTACCATCATATCCCGATTATTGAGCTATTTCTGGGGGATGCATTTCAGTTACTGTCTGAGATATTTTGTGCAATTCTTCCGCTGCACCAAGAAATATTTGCCAGGTCAAGCAACGCATACATTTTCCTGTCAAACAAACAGATGTGCCCATCTGCTCACCCTTTAAAGGCACACTCTGATCTTTACCTTACTAATACTTGAGGCCTTGGAAACATTTTGTAGATAAGGAGTTAAGTAAGAAGTGAACTGTCATTTAACCAGGACCTCACAGCCAGACAGTCTGAACAGACCTTCTGCTTCAGGTCACTTCTATTCTGCTCATACCTGCATGGATAGAGTGCATGGATAGAGTGCATCTCCATCTGTCCTTGCCGAGGTGGAAGCCCTACTTTCTAAGATACAGACAGAATTGCTGTGGTTTTTTGGGTGCTCTGTAGCCACAGTATATCTTTGCAGTGATAAGTGGGATCCTGGCATAGCAACTGAACAGTGCATAGAACTTTTTTTATAGATTCTATGTACAGATGATGCCTATATCTCAAGTAATTTTACCTACCTGATAAGGGACAATGAAAATCACAGAATCATAGAATCATTGAATAGTTTTGGTTGGAAGGGACATTTAAAGGTCATCTACTCCAACCCTCCTGCAGTGAGCAGGGACATCTTCAACTAGATCAGGTTGCTCAGAGTCCCGTCCAGCCTGACCTGGAATGTTGCCAGGGATGGGGCATCTCCCACCTCTCTGGGCAACATGTGTCGGTGTTTCACGGCCCTCATGGTGAAAAATAGCTGCCTTAGATCTAGTTGAAATCTGCCCTCTTTTAGTTTAAAACCATTACCCCTTGGTTCTATCACAGGACTTGCTGAAATGTCCATCCCCATCTTTCTTATAAGCCCCCTTTAAGTGCTGGCAGGCTGCAATAAGGTGTCCCCAGAGCCTTTTAGTCTCCAGGCTGAACAACCCCAACTCTCAGCCTGTCCTCATAGGAGAGATGCTCCATCCCTCTAATCATTTTGGGATGATTAGAGGGATGAACCCGCTCCAACAGGGTTGGACCTGAACCCGCTCCAACAGGCCCATGTCTTTCCTGTGCTGAGGGCTCCAGAGCTGGATGCAGGACTCCAGGTGGGGCTCCCCAGAGCGGAGCAGAGGGGCAGAATCACCTCCCTCAACCTGTTTTGTAGTAACACAAAAGCCTTTTACATTTACATAACATATTTCAATCAAAGAGCTGTAGAAGTGTAGCACTACAAAGCAGTGTGAAGTTTCATTTACTCTGTCCCTGCCCAAAGACCACATTGGTTATACTTGCCATTCCTGGAAGGTGTCTTCTCCTTCAAGAAGTCCAATGATACAACACATTATCCCCTAGAAATCTGCTCCATTTCCCTATTTTGTATATCACTAGAAGATTGTTTACACACATGTAGCTTTAGTCTCCTTTTCACTTTCACCTGAAGCTTGTTACTGTGTTGTACCTTCTGTGCTTTAGTCTGTACAACCCCTCTTCTGTCAATCCTTCCTGATAATCCTATTTTCTGCACTTCTGATTGATTGTTTTTGTTGCTCTCCTCAGGGCTTTCTGCAATTAGTCCACAGTTCTTTTTGGAGTGTAGTAACCAAAACTAGAAGAAATACTTCTTAGTCCCTGTCATTGCTGAAAAGTGACGGATTACTTTATGTATCCTATAGGCTACATTCCTGCTTATGCATTCATATCCTAATAAAACACATAAAGTTCTTACAGATTAATCTACAGAATGTAATATGGAGCGTTCATTAAATCATGCCACAGCTATGTGATGTATAATACCATTGGTGTTTTTGTTTTAAAGTTATTTTGTTAAACATCTTGCCCAGTTGTTACACAGTGAATCAATACCAGCAACATCCCAAGAGTCTTGCTTGCTATTGCCCGAAGCTAGCCTTAAATCACACTACAAATGCCAAGCCTGATCATTATTAATTCTGAGCAACCTTCAGTCGTATAACTAGTTCTCCTGGAGTTAGTGGGATTCTTCACACAAAGAGGATGACTACCATGAAGCTGGCCAAAGGATTAGTCCTATTTAATTTCGAACTAATATCAACCTATGTGAAAACTGAGGAAGAACAAATGCCAAAATAAGCAGGTGTGGCAAATGATGCAGCATGTTGTATGTATTATGCTGGTATTTCCACCTTATAACTGAAAATCAAGGATTTAACATGCCATGTCTAACTGAAGCCTTCAAAGAGCTTTATAGCAGCTCTGCTCCCATTGGCTTTTTATGCAGTTCGGGTCTCTAAGACAACGCGGATGTCCCTGCCCTAACTGGAGGTTTGGTGGTTATTGATAAGACATTAGGAGAGAGCAGATATTAATTATTTGTGCTTATAATATAAATTCAGGTTTTAAAGCATTGCAGCATCTTGTCATTAAAAATACAGATGTTGAATGATTGGAGTCTAGAGCCCCACAGAACTTGTCAGCAGATTCCAGGGTAGGTATTCCCTTTGGAATCAATTAAAAGCATCTTCTGCAAATCTATTTCTTCTTATCCACATTTAAAAGGAATATACAAACAGCATATTTAGGCAAAGGAAAAAAGGTTTTAACATCAATTACATCAAATTAGATTCTCTAATAAATTGCTAAGCTTGACACCATATGAACATATTTAAGTGAAACTTTGACTTGATATTTTCAAAGCATTCACTGTGTGCGACAAAAATAATTTTAATGGGTTTGCTGGTTATCCTTTCACTGTTTTAGGAATGAAAAAATAGACTTAATGCTAAAATCACTCCTCCAGACCTACTCTTTATGCCATATTTAGAGGACACAGCCAGCAAAATGTCAGATTCTGCAAGCTCTTGAGCATTTCAGCCTCTTAATTTCTGTGACTAATGGAACTCAAAGGTTATTTGTTTGCCTCGATGTTTATGTGTCCCTATCTGCACAGACTGAGGTCATCAGTGCTGTTTTGGGCCTCATGTACTTTAACTAAGTTGTAATTGGTCCTGTAGTACTTAGCAACGAGTGAAATAATAGCAATACTTCACTAGTTTTTGCTTGAGAGACTAGAAATTATTTTTTCCATTGCAAGTGGCAACTTCTTCCATTGAATGAAAGATGGGCATGAAGATCCATATTCTGGGACAATCAAGGAGTTGAGCAATGCCCTGGCAGCAATCAGCTTCTGCTCAAGTCCCTGTGTATCCAGGGAGCAGCCTCAGCATAACCAGGGTGGGCTGAGGGGGCAGATCAGATGTTGCCCTGTTGGTTCTTTATCCTTGCGCTGTTGTCATTAAGGTACTGTGCTTGTTGACAGTTGGAGCAGCCTCCCTTACTGGCTTTAATTTCAAGGTAATGTCTCTGAGTTCAGGGTGATGCCCACAAAGCATGTCTGATTTCTATAGAACTGTCCCGGCTTTACAGAGTTGAACTCCAGGCTCTCAGGGAAGTCTGCTTCAGAAGGAACAAAAGTTTATCTTTATTAGGTAATTAGGCTATGGAGCATAGAACTGAATAGACTATTCCCATAAATAAAGAATTGATATTAATGAGGAATGGATATTATGGCAAAAAAAGATAAATGGAGAATTATATTGTAACGAAATTATGTAGTGAAAGCAGTGTTGAAGCTCCAGGGTATTTTCTCATCAGCACAATGCATCTAAATAATTACTCATCTTATATACAATTGTGGAAAAATTAAAACAATATTATGACAAAATGTTTTTTAAGAAACAAAATGTAACCTGTAACCTAGGCCTGATAAATTCCATTCATTTATGAAATCAAAACTTATGATTAATATCAGGGTTTAGTATATTTTAGGATTAGGAAAAAGTCCTTCAGTACAAAACCTCAAAGTTCTCTTGGAGTAGATGTGCGTCCCCCTTGCCTCCCCTTTTCTTTTTCTCAAGGGTCTGCTGAAGACATTCTTTACTGTCTACACCCAGGATTAAGAAAATGACCTGGAAAGCAGTGACACAGAAGACTCTCTCATGGGGAAAAGTGCTAGAAGAATCTCTAAAGAGTTTTGAGACTTAAATATATATGCCACAACATATCAGCCAGTTTTGTCAAGATCTGAACCATCGATCCCAGCTTTAGACCTCTGGGAATACTTTCAGTACTTCTCTTCTGCCCACAGCCCAGGGTAAATCATTGATGATTGGATATATGTTTCACAGCTTCCATGCTTGTGCATGCTGAGATTTCTACTTGACTTCACAAGTCTTACGGATGTATGAATGCAGAGAGTAGAGACTCATGGCAAAGGTAATTTACTGGACAGTAAAAAGGAGAAACTGTTACTCTTCTGAGAGTTGTGATAAAAGGCTTCCATATCTGGCAAAGTATAGAAACTGGTGTGACAGGACATTTCACAGAGCCACTACTGACCAGAGCACAGAGCGAGGAGTCAGGAGACCAAGGCCCTTGGTTAAATTCTGTCATTGATCCTGGCAAATCACCTCACCTTCGTATGCTTCAGTCCTTAATCTGTAACGTGAAGAAAAGATACCAAATGCTTTTAAAACTGGTTTGGGATCAAGTGGTAAAAGGTAGCTGGCTATTAGAATCAGGAAACAAGAAGACACATGAAGTGGTTCAATGTTTATAAATACCACACAACCCAGGAAAGGGTGTTTTTGATTAAAATACAAATTAATCTTTTGTTTATGCCTTCCTATGCTGTGGTGATCATTCAGATATTTAATATCAGACACTATTCTCACACACCCGAATGTATAGCCACTGATTTTTTTGGTCAAATAATTCCCTTTTCATATTATTTTCCAACACTTTCGTTTGGTACCAAATGTCGAGAAAGAAGGCACTTGTATTCAGTTCTGTACACAGAGTCAATAAAAACAGTGTGTGCACAACAGGGGAAATCAGACTACTGTAACTGTCTTGATTGCAGTTGTTGATGCAGATACTAAAAATCATAAAATAGCATAGGCACACTGTACTTCCAATTGAGGTATTCCTCATGGTAAGATTAACCTGTCTAAACAGAGATGTCCATTTAGATACCATCTGAGGTGTCCAGAACAGCTATAAGAGCCAGCAGATACAAATCATGATGTGCAGGTACTTACACCCTTTTGGAGTGGCAACTGGAAACTGGGCAGTACACTCCAGTGTAATCTGCCTGCACATGTGAGCCTTAAAACCAAGATATTTTTAACTTTGAAAATATTTCTAAGAAAGACAACAAATGCAGTTCACATGTCACACTTGAAATGAGGAAGCTACCTCCAATCCTTCAATGGTTCTTTTCATATATTTCTCCTGTAAGACAGAAACATACATCAATTAATTATCCCTGAATTATGGATCCAAATCAAGGTCTCACAAAACGTGTTGTTAACAACACATATTGGTGGTGTGTTTCCATTGCATCAATTGTTTTAATGATAAATAACCCTTACAAAATGGAATGGTTTGTTGACAGACAAAAGGACAGTCTAACAACGGACTATTTAGACTTGCAAATGACAGAATACTTAGTTATTCCAAAATAACATCTCCCCATTAGACTATGATCATTAGATCCATCATTTTTCTGTTTATATGCATGAAACATTTATCATGTGTTCTACAAACAGGAGTCAGTCATCTAAATATAGATTTTGGACCATCCATTTCATCATGGCATTTCATCGAAAGCCCAGGATTTCATTTATTCTCAGTTACAGAGATAAAGTGTTTGTAAACGATGTGATAAGACCATAAAGAAAAGTGGAGTGAAATTCAGCTCCATACAAAGATGATAAATACAATACCTACTTTGAACACTGGGATTATTGTGAGAGAAAAATGAGATATCGGAAGTCAGCAGCTATGTTTAAGATAAGAACTTTTTTCTTCTGTGAATTTTTCATTAAAGTCAGGGGCCAATAAAGAATTATCTGAATGATTCCTTTTTTTAAAAAATGGCCACTACAGTCATCAAACTAAAAAAATCCAAAAGGGGAACAACTGGAACTAAAAGGAAGAAAATTCTGTGGTACTTTACCTCTCGTGTTGTGGAATTACTAAAGGGCTGTTTTTCAGTTACTGAAAAACCCTGAAAACATTTCTATTGCATTAAAATGTGCTCTGTTCAGAAGACGTGTGATTTTCAAATGCTCATTCAAGACAACCAAACCAGAATCATTTTCTCCAAACAATATCTAATCTGTGTGTTTCTGGGTGTTTCCAGCAGAAGCCTGAGCTTTCAGTTCAAAACCTTATTTGGGCAGTTTGCTTACACACATTTGGGACACTCATAAAAGCATTTAATCTGCACCCCTGAGCATTTTGGCTTCACCTTCTCATGAGTTCACTTTGGCAGGATTTATTTCTTCCCTTGCCCCGACCCCTTCACTCTCTTTTTCTATTTGGCAAAGTGGCAGCTTCTCTCCAAATCACTGCACCCAAGCCTATTTGAATGATTGTTTTTACTTTTGTAATGCAATCTAAATCATAACTATCATAATGAGAATGTGCTTGCATAATTCCCATGGGACTTATTTTGCACAAACTGCAGAGTGGAGAACATTCTTATTTGCCAAGGTAACAACATTAGTTCTTTTCTGTGATTTTTCTTACTACAACTATATAACAGATGAACTTTTTTCCCTGTTTCTGCCCCTTTTTTTTTTTTTTACTTCATAAACAAAATCTAAAGAAGAGAACTAAATAAATAATGGAAGTACAGCATGGTCTTGGGTTCTATATATGCCTACAGGTGTCCTTTCATCATATTCATTTGGCTGACAAAGTGCGAAAGTGCTTGCAAGCTGAGGGTTAGCTTGCATAACAAAAGAAATTCAAATTATGCTACAGAAGGGGAAGAAAACATTAAGCTTTGTATATAGTCTCTCTAGATGGCCTTATTTGCGCAGCCATCTGAAGATTAAACACATATCTCTATCATAACAAAAATGTTAGGGTTACAGAATGGTTGAGGTTGGAAGGGACCTCTGGAGGTCATCTTGTCCAGCCCTTTTAACAGAGACAAGGATTTAAAAGTGAGGAAATAACAGATTTCAGATAGTCTACGTAAGGTAATTTGTCCTTATCCCGAGTATGCGTTTAAACAGAGCTTTGATTATATGTGTTAAACTTATTTTTCCCATTTGGCCTTCATATTATTTAATGTACTGGATTCAGAGAGCTCATGGAAGAGGAATTAGATGTTGATGGTTTTTTAAGCTGACTGAATTTCCTTTGTGATGTCTATAAGCCTTTTGTTTTTAATACACACTACTCAAACTTCAACCACCAACAAAATCATTACACTTCCTCCTGTGTGTTTATATCATGACCAGAGGGTGAGAGCCTATTGAGATACTTTGGATTCTAATTCTCATTTTCAGTGCTTACAAAAGTGTAGATTTCTACCTCGCTTCGTCACACTGTGATTCTTGAAAGGACAATGTTAATTCAAACACTTCCTCATTTTTGAATCCTTCAGAAGTTAATGACCATTCTATATGTTTACTGCTCATCCATTTTATTATGCAATTCCTTAAATTGTTTGTAAAGCACCCTATGAGCAATATCCAATCCAAGCAGAGGGTTTAGCAAAGTTCAGGTCGAAGCAGTTGGCTGCTGTAGTCATACAGACCTATCAGGGCAGCCCCCAGCTGTCTTTGAGCACGTCCTGTTTAAGACACTAGATATTTCATATCTATCTTATGGGTTCACTGTGAAATGAAGAGAAGTCTTGAGAATAGACTTAAGCACACTGATCCATGATGCAAGTGCTTCCTGATCCTTGTTGTAAGTGTTTTCTGTCCTCGTTGCTTCAACGAAAATAATGTACATTGTCCTTGAGAAGATCTGAACTCTAATACTACTGATGGATGCTTATATGTCTATAGGGCTATCATGCCTGATTTATGCAATGTGTATGAATGACATTGTGAGCGGCCTTGGACTAGCTAAAAATTTTTATATACGTGTGTATATATCTGTGTGGGTATTCTCCACAGAGAAGGCAAATATACACTGTACCCAAGACGTCATAGGTGTATGAGAAGACAACATGCTTACTGCAAATAGAGTATTTGGAGAATTTACATTTTACAGAACACGAGCGTGTGAGAATTTAGTTTTTTGGGAGATTACAGCTGGATCAGATTTCCACAGGAGTGACACAAGACAAGTCTTGACATCAAAGCAATTTTCTTACGGAATTTCAAACTTCAACTCCAAAGCTCAGATGTGCTAGAGTCTCTCAACACCATAGCTACAAGAGTTCTTAACATGGCTAAAAGGATGTATTTTTACTAATTATATTCTTGGAATTATCTGAGCCATTTTAGTGAAAACTTTCCAAAAACAATTCAGTTAGAGACAGACACCTGCCATGGAAAATTTAAGTTGTAAGAGTTAAATTTTGGCAAACTGTATGAGTAATTAAAAGTACATTCTTACAAAGGAGTATTAGCCAATCTTAGGCATTACTTCTCCTATTACGTATAAACATACATGAATAACTAATACGTTTACTGTTGCTACGCATGTATATACACATTATATATGCATATGTATAGCAGAGAATTAGCATAATAGTTTTTAATGCAGCTGGCAATCAGAAAGACATGGCTTTATGTGGAGCAGTAGCTTGTGCTCTTTAGGCAGAATCCTGAGGTTGAACACTAACTTCCAAAGTCTCCAAATTTTTCCCATAAATTTAGAGTTCATGAAAAGTGTCAGCCCAATGCTTTTTAAGAAAGAAGTCCTTTGTTTGGGTACGGCACAGGGCGGCACAGAGAGCAGCAGCCAAGCTTCCTATGTGGCTCTATCAGATGTCTCATCCCTGACCTGGAATAGGGGGGAGGTGAAAGGTTAGTCCATTCTTCATGCTCATTCAATACTCTGCTTCTCTGTTAAGTGCCAAAAGAGTATCAATTACTGCCAGTTGTGTGGGTTTTTTTGTAACGTGGACTCTTGTCCATTAAGAATTGGATTGGGGCCACAAAACCATCTCATTAAGTCTGTTGGAAAGTCATCTTGATCGCGGTGGCCCTTCCAATTTCCACAATTGTTGGATTTGAAACAGGTACCTGGATTTAATGTACTTCATTACTTGACTCATACAGCTTCCAAACTTTTCATTTGTGTTTGGAGAGGAGATGTCAGGAAAGGAACTCTACTAATACTAATAAAATAGAATGGTAATTACAATCTTTCAGTACAGCCAGGATGCCTGGTAAATCTATGCTCTTCTAGTCAGGACCTTGTTGCAAGAAAGGTCACGAAACATTATTCAGATAAAATTGCTCTAGTCAGGCAGTGTATGCACATTCTTAATACTCCCTGCAACAGTCTAATTTATGGGACACTGCAGTGAGAAACAGGCTGTGATGGTGCTAGTGTAACAGTATCTTAGCAGCAAATAAACACAGTGCGAGAAACTCTTCCTTTTAAAAACAATGTAAAGGAAAGACATTCAATCCCTTGGGCAATTTCTTTTCAAAGCATTTGCATTCTACAATACTTGAGAGATTCTCAGTGAATCACATGGGGGATATGGACAAATGCCATCTATAAGTTAATTAATTTTGCACATGCATTTCACAGACAACATTTCAGACACTTTGCCCTTACTATCATTACTTTTTGGTCTGTGTGCACATAAAATTTACATTGGGTTTATAAATTATGGCTTTATCTAAGCAAGAATGCCGTACTGATTTAACTTCAGCCATTTTCTAACTGGATATAGTTACACTTTTGCAAAAAGCTGTCATGGGTATCCCAGAGCCCAGGATTCGAGTCCTTCCAAGCACAGACTTTCTGCAGCCATTCCTCTGCCTCTCTACATTCTTCCCCATGACCCATATTTCAGACCTGCCCATCTCAGCTCTCTCACATGCATATATAGCAGCACTGGGATTTCACAAGCTCTCCTTTCTAGCTCTTTGCCTCGGGAGCAAGAGGAGCAGGAACAGTGATAGATAAATCAGAAAGGAGTGGCTGGTGCTAACAAAGAAAATTCTCTCTGCCAACGCAAAGGCTCCACCCCGGTGTGCTGCTGAAGATGGGGAGGCTGTGCCAGCGAGGTATCACTGCGTGCTTGCCCTGTTTCTGTACTCTTTTATAAGCAATAGCTATAGGACAGTGTCAGAGCCAGGACCCTGTGCTAGGGAGCCTTTCGTTTCGACCTTGCTCAGCTGGTTTTGGTATTCTTACTGCTGGGTTACTGTGCTGACGATGCCGGCAGCTAATGTTGAGCCCCTTTGTAAGCACAAGCCCAGTTTGTGGTTAATGCACAACACATCATGAGAGGCTAAAATTTGGGCTTACTAATTAATGAGGGCCTCAAATTGCAGGGCTCAAATCTGGATCCAGACTCCTCTGGAGTTTCAAGTTATTCAGGTCTATGGTTTTGGCTCTGGCTCATCTGTCCTAAAAACAAAGTGAAGTTGACAAATGTCTCTCTTAGGCAGCTGCCCCGAAGGACTGAATATCATTAAAAAAAGGCATTAAAATACAAAAGGCTTTAGTAATTTGTGTAGGGTCTAGTTTCCAGTAATGCTATAAGAAGCCTGCCAGCATTTTGGTGAAAAGGGCCTGCAGCACAAATCTTATTAACCAAACTGAATAAGGAACAATACAGCCTCGTTTTGCACTCCCACCGAAGTCAATGGCAGAACTCCCACTGGCCGTGGTGGTGCATGATCCAGTCTTTGCAGTATGGAATATGAGCACTTTCCATTAATTACCTGGTCAATTAGTTACCAAAGGCTTTTCATTCAAGAAAGTAACCCTGTTTAGCACACCATCTATGCACCATGCTTAAGAGTTTAGTATGATCTCAAACACAAATAGATTTAAACCTGCTTTTTTTCCTGAACATGAACCTCTCTGAATAGCAGTGAAAAGTATAATGAATTTAAAGCATAGTATAACCGAGGACCTGATCATCTTCATAAAAGACTAACCATGATGTATTCTAAAGTGAAAACTATATAATACTTTCTGTTTAACACCAGATCTTCATAAGGACATGGTGAAGCAAGTTTTATTCCTCTCTCAAAAGATAATAGCACCCTTGCATGTAGAGCTCACTAACTGCTGTATTCATTAGGATATTCAAGAGCCAAAACCTTTCTAGCCTCAGTGAACCTGTGTGTAATAAGAGTATCCATGCAGAAGGTGAGAGAGATGCATCTGGTGTGCCCTAAATTCATGACCTATCTTACTATTAGAAACATAATAGAGCAAACATTACTGTTGATTTCATTGCTGATCAAAGGGTGCAGGTAAGTACCTATTCACTACTCTCATGAGAGTGCACCATGGGCTATGGACAAGGCTGGAGAAAACTAATTTTTTTCCCAGGCTTCTCATAGATCATGCTGATTAAAAAAAATCATCATAATTTATATTGAACCTCCTGTACTGAGTTCTGAGTTATTTTCATTCTTAAAATGCAATTTATGCTATGCTGATGGTTAATTTTCATTTATTTTGCTCTTTTTTAGTTCAGTGATCTTGTAAAAGCTTTTAATTCTCTCCTGTCTTCTTCCACTGCCAACATAGCTCAGTATAACCCAGACTTCTTAGCAAACATTGCTACACATGCCAGTATTCTGTCTAATTTTAACTAAACATTCAATAATACTAAGCTATTTTAGTACCTTGGGCCCACATTCTCAAAGGTATTTAAGCACAGAACTCTTGTGAGGAACTTGGCTTTGTTGCTTTCTAAAAATGTTAGAATTCCCATACGTGCTAACATGGCAATGGTAAATGAACAACTAATACTGCTGCTGTATTTACATAAACTATTATAAATTACATTCTTTCAGTGTAGAACATGATTATTAATCATCCCATTCAGTTCTGTGTTATATGCAACTAAATAAGGAACACAGTGGACCCTTTGTAATTACTTACCCTAACTTCGGTTTTAAAGCCAAACACATTGTGACCTTATACTGATTTGGGATTTATTAAACAGACTCCTCTATTATATGAAAGAAAAGAGAAGAAAATGTTTACATAAGATTTTTGACATTTATTAACCCCACTGAAACCTCCCTCATACAGTAGTCAATAAAATGTGCGGTATGTACATATGGGTATAGTAATTAGCACGTATGTCAGAGTAACAAACTCTTTCTGTCAACACAGCAAAGGCTGGGAGAAGGGTAAATCAAGATTATTCTCTACTTACGTGGAATCTAAATAATTAAAAAATAATCTGCTGTCCTTAAATGCTACAAATTATTAAAAGCACTGAAATATTCAGGTCTGTCCTCATGATTGTTTGTGCACTAGATTATTACCACCCAAAGTCCTCAAACCAGTGACCCAGCTCTCCTCTTCCACTGCCTGCTCCCCAAATCTGTTACATTGCCTAATTTTATCTTGCTTAATTAACACTGGCACTAAATTTAGAATTGTCACAGCCTGAAAGGACAATTTATGATCTATGCATTCCTGTATTAGCACTAATGGGAATAGTGCTTGGGGAAATATTAATCTAAATTTGAACATTAGTTTAGGGTCATATTTTTCTCCATGCTGCCTAGTATATTTGCAAGCAGATGATGTGCCCATACAGATAATAGACTGCAGATAACAGACTTTTAGCCACAGGAACTCTAAAACATCAGTTTGCATACAGAAATACCATGCTTTGACTGCTTTAGAGGTATTTACAGCACTGCCTGCCAGGGGAATGCAGAAAGTTGCACTGCCCTAGAAAGAAAAGCCCAGGCTTTTGGCGTTACACTTTCTGGAGGGGTACAATATAGCTTCATAAACAGTTTTAACAGTTAAAGCAGAGAAATCTGTACCTCCTCTGCTATGGGGCTGGTTGACATGGGAAGCAAGAGAGTGCAATCCCTCTGCTTTGCACTCTAAGCACCCAGCTGCAGGAGGTGAGAAATGCTGCTTCTCTGTTCTTCCCACACTGCCCGACTAAACACTGCTCTTGTGTAGTCTAGCCCATAAAAACCATTTCTTGAGAATCTGTCCCTCTGTCTTGAGCTATCTTGAGAGAATCAGGCCTTCTGAGGTTCAGCATCTAATAAATTCTGCCCCTAGGCAAGGAAGTGAGTGCCATTTCATCTTTTCTGCAGCTGCCCAGTGAGTGTATGCAGAGCAGCATGAGGAGGGAGACAAGCACAAGACGTAAATGATGATACAGAGAAGAGGGTTCATGCTTTTAAAATACTGGGCCTAATGAGGAGCTGGAAGATGGCTGTTGGCCTAAGAAGAAAGGGCCATGCAGGTAGTAGGGAAGATTTTGATAAGTGAGACTCCTGGAAACTAAGAGTCACACAAGTGCATTGATGTGGTGGGTTGGACACACCTGGATACCAGGTGCCCACCAAAGCTGCTCTGTCACTCCTGCCCTCAGCTGGACAGGGGAGAGAGAATATAGCAAAAAGCTCGTGGGTTGAGATAAGGGCAGGGAGAGATCATTCAGCAGTTACCGTCACAGGCAAAACAGACTTGACTTGGGGAAATTAATTTATTGCCAATCAATGGAACCAGTGGGGTAATAAGAATTAAAAGCAAATCTTGAAACACCACCCCCCCACCCCTCCCTTCTTCCTGGGGTCAACTTCACTCATGATTTTCTCTCTCTCCTCCCCTCGAGTGGCGCAGGGGGATGGGGAATGGGGGT
>NW_010551237.1:11300-11616 GCF_000687285.1 Phaethon lepturus | reverse complement strand
GGGCAGCTTTCCAGCCACTCTTCTCCAAGCCAGTAGTGCTGCAAAGGGGCCAAGATGCAAGTACAGCTGGGTCGGGGCAACCCCTGGTATCAATACAGGCTGGGGAATGAAGGGATTGAGAGTAGCCCTGGAGAGAAGGACTTGGGGGTGCTGGTGGATGAAAAGCTGAACAGGCGCCAGCAATGTGCACTCGCAGCCCAGAAGGCCAACCATGTCCTGGGCTGCACCCAAAGAAGAGTGGCCAGCAGGGAGAGGGAGGTGATTCTGCCCCTCTACTCTGCTCTGCTGAGACCCCACTGGGAGTCCTGCGTCCCGC
>NW_010551237.1:0-11142 GCF_000687285.1 Phaethon lepturus | reverse complement strand
TTGCAGCCTTCCAGTACTGAAAGGGGCCTTATAAGAAAGATGGGGACAGACTTTTTAGCAGGACCTGTAGTGTTAGGATAAGAGGTAACAGTTTTAAGCTAAAAGAGGGTAGATTTAGACTAGATCCAAGGAAGAAATGTTTCACAATGAAGGTGGTGAAACACTGGCATACGTTGCCCAGAGAGGTGGTAGATGCCCCATCCCTGGAAACATTTAAGGTCAGGCTGGAGGGGGTTCTGAGCAATCTCATCTAGTTGGAGATGTCCCTGCTCACTGCAGGGGGGTTAGACTAGGGATCTTTAAAAGTCCCTTCCAACCCAAACTATTCTATGATTCTGTGATTACTGGGGTACTGATAGAAAGCCTATATTTTATGATCTCTCCTGTATTCCTTCACTTTTTTTATATATATATATATGAAAAATACAAATAAAAAAAATGTGTACCTTTCTTTTCCCGTCCTCTTCTAATGGATCTTTCCTAGTTCAGCAATCAAACTGAACTAGTGCCACTTGCAGCACACATGCTGTTGGTCTTCCTGTTAGATGAGTGCACATGTTTTGACCCAGCCAAGGGAGCCAATGTGAGCAGATTAAGACAAGGTGCTTGCTGCAGAAGTGAAGCTGTTCCACTTGCAGTAGAATGATGCATCCAGCTGTTCGTTTATTGCAGACCTGTGTCAGAGCAATGAGGTTGACAAGAAATTGAATCAGCAGGCAGCGGTAAGAATTGTATTTTTAAAAGACAGTGGTGGTTGTTGAGTTGGAAGAGAGAAGAAATTAGTCATTAGTTTTCCCACCTGTTCTTGTGCTAAATATTGGCATTAATTAGCTTGTTCAGAAATGCCAAGCAGCTGAGCACAGGAGGTTCAATCTAAGTGGTTTAAAGTGCTTCCTGGAGGTTTGTGATGTTTTTGTTTCAGTAAAACAGGATTCTTTAATGGGAATACCCTAAAGCATGCTTAGTGTCATGTATGTTTCTCAGTTCCTTCTCTTTATTTAGAAGGCTTTCTTGCTGCATGATTTTTTTGATTGGTTTGCTTGCTTGCTTGTTTGTTTGTTTTCCATTTAACTGGTTGTCAGGTTCAAGATTCTTAAGAACCACACTTCTTTTTTTATGAAATTTTGTATGGAGAGTATTAAAAAATAAACTTCTATTTTTGAACATAGGAGAAATTCAGAAAATAGGACTTACCTTTTTCCCTTCATATTCCAAATACTTTTAGTTAGTCTTACCATGAAAAGTGTTTAAACATTTTTTTGCTCTGTAATTAGTTTTAAGCCTCCTTTTTTTCCTACCAACAACCATGAGCTGAATATCTGGAATAACAACTGTCTCTGATCTGATTCTCATTAGCTTATAGCAGAACTCCCTCTGGCTGTTATTCTTCCAGTTTTGCATTTGTTTTCAACAAAGAATGAAACTGAACAAGTCAGAACTATAGAGATCATTTATTTTCTTATTCCTGTCACGAATTGAATCAATTTTTAACTGGTTGAAATGTCGTTGTGATAATACAAATGGTAATCCACAATCCAAACCATTCGAATGAAATACAAACAAAAGTTTAGTAAGCTATATACTGTTCCTATCTTCCTAACTTTTTGTTGCTAATAAAAACCCAGGCCTAGAGTTTTTATTTCCAGTGATGTAAACCGACAGTTTTGCATAAGCTATGAATGATCTCATTAAGTTACATAGATGGTAATCCACAATCCAAACCATTCGAATGAAATACAAACAAAAGTTTAGTAAGCTATATACTGTTCCTATCTTCCTAACTTTTTGTTGCTAATAAAAACCCAGGCCTAGAGTTTTTATTTCCAGTGATGTAAACCGACATAGTTTTGCATAAGCTATGAATGATCTCATTACGTTACATAGATAGACCCTCAATATTAGTAATTTCACAGTCTGATGGACTCTATTGCCCTTATTCAAACTGTGCAAAGCAGTTGTTTGGTCGAGATGACTTGAGGATCTAGCACTGCTCTCAAGAGAACCACAGCGAAGTTGCTTTGTTTTGCCATCTCTCTGTTCATGTCAGCTTCAAGTGTGCTGCTAGCAAATGCCTCAGACGGAGGCACAAACACAAAGCAGCTAGATACTAGTGAGCAAAGAGGGGAGGAAAGGAGCAATCAACCATGAACCAAAGATTTTTTTTTTTCCATTCTGTGCCATAAGTGGCAAACTTGGATTTGTCCTTCTAAGAGATGTAGGAAGGTATAAATCTGATCTGTTTGGGTTTTCTGTTGGGTTTTTTTTTTGTTTGGTTGGTTATTTGGGGACCCTTTGGCCAGAGAGGAAAATTGTAATTTGCTTCTGCTCCCTTCGATTTACCTTCATGAGTAGTTGTACTTCCCTACAAATAGGGTGGTTGAAACTGGCCTTCAGGCATCAGGTGAATTTTTATTTAAGGAAGAACCAGAAGCTTGTCTCTTTCTGCAAAAATATTCTGCCCCCACTGGTTTAATTTCTTCTGGCAGTAAATGATACTAGGAAATAAGCCATTGGGGTAGTCATTATCAGGAATCATGCTGGTGCTTTGAATTTCTCTTTAGGTTCCCCCCCACCGAAGGCCACATAGTCTGCCTAACAATTATTTTATATTTGCTGCAGTGTGGGACATGTTCATCAATGCTTCAATTAGAAGTGCAAACCTATAATTACCATCTCCATAGCCAGAAAAATGTGAAGTTTCATTTGTGGTGATGAATATGCAGCTCTTTTAAAAAGTTCCTCAGTGTATTATTAGAAAGTGAAGGAGAAAAAGAAACAGAGGGGGATTTGTCTGACATTTCCACTAGGGAAATGGCAGTTATATTGAGGCACTTTTGTCCCTTTTAGTAGCAAAACATCAAAGACTTTATACCTTTTCTTCAATGTATAGGACATAACTATAGAGACTACATATACTCAGATAAATTTACTTTAAAGAACATACCATTTATATAGATGAAAAAAATATTAACAGCATTGAGATGTGCATTTGTATGTTTTTGTAAAGAAAATAAGGGCATGCCTCTGTGTAAGAGCACGTTCTAACCATTGGCTAGTATTAGGAAAAGTCTTTATATTGAGTGTGCCCAGATTTGGGATACACCTTAGAGTTTCATAGTACTCAAGTGGTCTAAGGGAAGAACTATACTTCAGAGAGCTCCAGTCCCCAGCTCCCACATTCAGCTTAAAGCTTTCTTTCCAAGGAGGCTGGACCATGCTTCTGCCACTCACTATTGCATCTTTGATTTTAGTCAGCCAGGAGCCATTGCAAAAGCTTTGTGCATCTTTCTTTGATCTGACTGTATTGAAATTACGCCCTTTGTACAGCCTAAGAGATCCCGTTAGACCTCAATCCCTGTGCACTGCGCTTGTTCTGATCTTTCGCAACCAGGGAATGAAAACACTTAGATCATAGTTTGGCCCCGTCCCTCACAGGCCCAAGCTATTGCAGAGAATCTGGACCATCTTGGCTTGCCTTCTTTTTGGAAGTGTGCGCTAGGTATAACTCCAGTGACTACTGTGTTCTGTAGCCACTGGTATCCAGCAGGAAGTGGTACATCTTGACAATTTCTTCTTTGACGCCTTCATATTAGAAATCCTCCATAAATTGTTTCAAGGACAGTGTTGTCTTTTTAAAAAAAAAATAAGTCTTGTTCAGATACAGAAAAATAAGTAGCAAAGAGGCACATTTAAATTGTAGTCAAAATCAGATAGTGGAGAAAGGCTGCAGCAGAACATGTCTGTGTGGAAAACAGTGCCGATTCTTCAAAGACGTTCACTATTCACAGCAGCCAGGTACGAGTGACTCCCGTGCTATTTTCGGTTGGCCTCTGCTAAACATGATTTGTAAATTCCTGCTGTTTGAGATGTAATAGAGAGCATGTGGCATTGAGAGGATAATAAACAAGAGGCAATGGAAGATTAAGGTTACTGAGTAAAAAGAGTCATTGTCAACTAGATTTGTAACAGAAAAGGTACTGTTGATAAATAAATGGCAGGGCTATATCTCAGTGGGTGGATGGGAGTATTCACAAGGTGGACCTCACTTAATTCTTATTCATAAATTCAGAATTGTTGAAAGTCAAGCAGAGATAGACCTTGCAAAGGAAATTACAAGAAGTGAAAAAGGTTCTCTAGAAAATAGGAAAAAAAGTGGAGTTGCAGTATGTTAAAAGTGGATATTGTCTAAAAGATAATATGGGTCTGGCTCAAAAATTAAATGAATACTTCATCTCAGTTTTCAATAAAGAGGACTCTATAACACAGGGACAAAGGCAGGATGGCTAATGGGAATGACTATATAGAAATGCAAATTACAATAGCTAAGGTGGAATAAAACTCATGGCTGTGTTGGAGTCAGGAAGATTGGGTAATCTTTATCAGAGATATTGAATAATTGACAGATGAAAACTGAGTTCAGTAGTATGGATTCTTCTTAAATATATCAAGTTTCGTACTTAATGGCTGAAGAAAAGCAAAATTAGTAGCTGCAATTAGGACAGGGATAAAATGTAGGAAAGTAACTATAAACACATTAGGTTTGATAAAATGCAAGAGTTTAGAAGGAAGCATGAAGGAAATCACATCTTTGACTATAGCTATTAAAAGAAATCCTGATATACCAAAAGTGGATTTTATCCAACCAGTCTGGCATTTTCCTTAAAGTTTAAATCTTTGTCTTAATGAGGTTATGGATATTAGAGTTGTACATAAAAAAGTAAAAATATTTTCATAAATAGTCAAATAATTTTAATGGGTTTTGCTTTAGTTATGGCCAACATTAATAATCATCTTTATTTTATTGGCATAAACACATCACACTGTTCATCTGTACTTTTCAACTGACATTTTCCTCTTTGTAAACACTACCGCCTTTACTACTTCAACATTAAAGGGTTTTAAGCTTCCAGCAAAACTATGAGGATGGAAAATACCATCTTAATTTTGGAGACAACAGCTGAACCACCACAGGGTGAATGAAGAGAACCAGCAAGGGAATTTGTGGATGAGGCAGGGTTTGAAACAAGGCCCCACTCTACAAGGTTTCTTTTCCCCTAAATGTGGCCTTCTGCTTTATAGTTTTCATGAAGCAGGAGGAAGGGAACAATCACTCCCAGTACCTTTTCTATTTCCAAATTGGCAATTTTAAAATATCCATATTTGTTTGCACTTGGTTTTGGATATGGCAGCACTATAGTCCTTTCCTGCCAGAAGTCCCATATGTAACCCAGCTTCAAAATAACTCAAGTACCAATCACAGAGCAGCTGGGACAATACAGCACTGATTCAAACCTCACCTGGGAAGTTGGATAAACATTGCATACACTAGGACGCCTGTTATTTCAAAAGTATCTGTGTAGAAGAAGATTGAGTTTCCACAGGTAAGATAAAGGCTCAGTTCACTATCCTAAATTTAGATACTCTGAGCTGTCTTACCTGGCTTCCAGGTGTTGGTCCAGAAGGAAATGGACATCTCAGAAGTCCTGTGTCATGTAATAAATTCTAAAAATGCTTTAAAAATTATTTACTGAGTTGTTGTTTCTTATTTACAAAGTACAGAATTTGTTTTGTCAGACTTGGTCTTCAAACTCACAAACAGGCTCCAGTTAAGAACATGCACATACAAAGTCTTTCTTCTACCGAAGACAGACAGGAGTAAAAGCAAGTACAGGCTTCTGGGGACTACATTGGGTTCAAAACTCTGTTTAAACTTTTTGTAAATGGTAATTAACTTCCCCTGAAAAGATAATTTTTTTTTTCTCAGAATTGTGAACATACGGGAAAAATCATATGGGAAAAATACTGGATCCTAAATGCTGACATTTTCTATGTTCCAAGTGAAATACCACTTTAAACTGAGACTTATTATGGTCTGCCCAGTCCATTTTGGTATTTTCCAGTATATGAGCATAGGACATATAGTATATTTTGAGACTTGAGAACTGGAGGATAGAGATTGGTAAACTTGAAAGCACCAAAACTGCTTACTTGAACGGAATTTTCAAACCAGCACTTTTATTCCTTTAAAATTCCTTTTTATTCTTTTCTTGGGTGAAGAACTCTCATGTGCCTGTGTGTATGGGGCTGCGGTATGTAGCCAGACCATGGACTGTGTGTGTGTGGTGCCAGCAGCTGCAGAGACACTGGTGGGTGGATGTGGATGCCAGAAACTGGAGTGGGACCTCTGGTCACAGGGACCCGTGAATCCATGGTACCAGCCACTGGAGCAAGTGTGGGTGTGTAAATGAGCATGTGAGCACCAGTGATCAAGCAGAAGGGAGTGTATGAGGTGTCTGGGAGCCAGGGAGTGAGTGGGTCTCCAGGAGTGAGACCACAGGGATGGGGGGTGGCTATTGGGAATCAGGGGCATCCCAGCTGGCTCTGTGTGTCTGCATGCGTGTGGCCTCGGGGGCTTATATGTCCAGCTGCCAACAGCTGGGCAGGCTGGCTGGCTGAGGACAGCTGTGGGGCCACCCACACTGTACGTATGAATATTCCCACTAGCAGACCTCCATCCTGCTCAGCCAGAGAGGGGAACAGGATGAGGCCATTCATGCTGCCTGTGCTCCTGTGAGTGCTCTGTGAGTTTGCTGTGTTGACCTGTGCGGCCAGACCTGCATACCTGTGGTGTATTACCTGTGCTCTGTGTACCTCTGCATGCGTGTCCCGGGAGCGTGTGCTCAGCCTCCCTACCAGCTGGACGTGGCAGCATGGAGCTGTGGCAGTGTTGCCTCTCTCAGACTGTCAGATCTGGTCTGGTTTTCCCCTAACAAAACCAAAAAATCCCGAGTCCCACTTTTTGGACAAAAGAGGTTTTTCTTTTCTGTAAGACTGAGGTTTTTCCTTTCCACAGGTGAATATAGCAGCATTCTCTGTTCTACCAGAAGTCAACATTTGCACTGCAGTTGCTAAGATATAGCTGTTGATTTCAATGAGATGTTGAGCTTTTCACAGAATCACAGAATCACTAGGTTGGAAAGGACCTTCAAGATCATCAAGTCCAACCATTAATCCAGCGCCACCATGTCCCCTAAACCATGTCCTGAAGTGCCACGTCTACAGGTTTTTTGAACACCTCCAGAGATGGTGACTCCACCACCTCCCTGGGCAGCCTGTTCCAATGCCTGACCACCCTCTCAGTGAAGAAATTTTTCCTAATATCCAATCTAAACCTCCCCTGGCGCAACTTGAGGCTGTTTGGCATGCCTGACTAATGGAAGTCGTCTTTCATTGGGTGTCTCTTTCTCTGTCTGCCCAAGCATTAAAACCACATATGCCACCAACTCTAAGACATATTAATCATATGCACAGTAAAGTGCTCTTGACTGCAATCGTGTCTGGTCTCAATCAATCACTTTTGGGTCACTTTTGAGTCTAAAGACCTAAGAGGACAGATGTGGCTACACTCACTGGAATGGAATTACAGAATAGCTTTTAAAATAGTCCATTGCTATTCCAAGAAAAATCAAAATACAGGTTTAAATAGTCTTTCTGCTGCACTAGTGGCTGATTAGTAAAGTAAAATTCTTACTATTGCTTTTCAGTTACTAGAGTTTACAGCTGGCCTCAGCTTGTTGGCATATGCCACGCCATGTTTAGAATGGATTGTAATTTGAGTGAATTTCTTAACTGAAAAAGAGACATTTGGTGTACATGGTTCAAGTACTGTCATTCTGAAGCTGCAATGACCTTTTGAGTCTGAAATGGTTTTATATCAAAGTAGTTGCAAATGGACTCATTTATACCTTACATGCACAGCATTTTGGATTTATGCCAGGACGGAGCCAAGGTTTCTGACATTATAAATCTGCACCTTGGTCTTAAAACGCAAAATAGAATGCACAGTCAAAACCCGGATTCCTCAAGACCAATAGGATGTTTGCCATTGACTTTAATGAGCCCCAAACTTAATCCACTATATTATCAGCTTTATGTTTTATGACTACATATCAAAGGTTAACCACACATTCATGCAGCAATGTTGTGTGCTATGAATATTTTTCTGTGCTGTAAATTTTTCAGTTTCAAAATTATTTTCCTGCTATCTGACAGAGTAGCAAGCAAGTGGAGAAAGGAGAGAGGGAGAGAGTGCCACTCCATCAAGTGAAGATGTGTTCTCAAAGAATTCAGACTATCTCCTCTTCTGCTGTAATTAGATTTACAGGACTAACAGGTAGTTGTATAGCACACATTTATCATATTCTCAAAGGCAATTTTTTCTGATTCTTTCACTCTAAAGTTCACATTTAACTTTTAATTAAATCTAGAGACTTCAAGATTGAGTAAAAGTTACATTTATCAGTTTAATTTTTGAATGCTTCTGAATATATATTATTGCTCTGTGGTTCAATTGAATTTCATTTATTAAGGATCTTTTCTTTTTTTCTCCCTAAAACTACTTAGACTCCTATGGCACCCTGATTTCTGCAAACAGAGGTTTGATTTTGTAAGCTGTAAATGGTTTCCATTCAGGCTGTAAAATATATGCTAAGACAGACTATCCGCTTTTTGCTGTATACCTCTTTGCTTGTGGACCTCTGCTGGCAATAAGTTTGTCTTACTGCAATGAACAACACGTTTAACATTTTTCAAACAACTGTCACAATGATCAATAATAGATTCCAATTTTCCCATAACATGTACTGAGAGAACCAAAATCGTTAGTTATTACTAATCATTGTTTGTAGACAATTAGGTATGTAAATGCCAACACATTACTAAAATGTTTGAAAATTATATTATGTTTATGTTGACTGTGTGAATGCATGGCAGCTTACTTATATGTTATCTAGATTAATTAAGAATGAAGGTCTGATGACGTGTAGTGAAGGAGTAGTGTTTATCTCTGTGTGCTCTACAAAGTGATACCTGAGCTAGTTCTGGGTGGCATTCCTCAGCAAAAGAGGGAGAGGAGCTATGCTAGGATCTTGCTTTCTCTGGGGTCTCAGTTTCTCAAGCTTCTTGGAGTACCTAATTTAGCCCACTTCATGTTATATTACATTGCACCCACACTGCATCTTCTGAGACCAGTGCTAGCTTTGTCTGTCTTTGTAATTCCCTTTACCAGTAGACAAACCTAAGGTAAACAGAAAGATAACAGCAACAAACAATAACTCTATCTCATTTTGTTCTTCCATGGAAACAAATAGGACTGTTCAAAGTTGCCAGTATTCAACCTCACTTTCATTTTTAATGGAGTTCTGAATCTCAGTACCAAGGTTTCTTCTGCAATCCACTAATGATACAGAATCTGCCGTATGCTTTTGGCCAAAAGCTCTGTGGAAAGATCTTTGCCCCTACAAAGGTTGAGATCTCTTTTAGCAGGCTTATTCATCTTTACGTTCCTTCTTTATCAAGGTCATCATCTGGTTCTCTTGGAACCCTTGGAGGCAGACTGTTGGGTCTCCTGGGCACATATGGGTTGACTTCACTCAAGTAATTATAGGCTCAACCCTCTTTGCTGCCAGTAATTCTCGTCCTCCTTTATGCCCTTCTCTATGGCCTGGGAGACCTTGATGATGAAGAAGACTGAGGCAAACAACGCAATTAATACCTCAGCCCTATCTGTATCTGCCCTCACAAAGTCCCCCACCCCGTTTAACAAAGAGCCCACATATCCTCATTCAGGCTTTTACTACCAATATAGCAACAGAAGCTCCTCTTTTTGCCTTTGATATCCCAAGGAAGTGTCATCTCTAGGTGAGCCTTGGTTTTCCTAAAGTCATCCTTGCATGCCTGTATTCAGCTGTCCTTAGCCTGTATGTTGTGTTCTCTTAGAAGTGGCTTGGCAGTGAGCTGGAGACCTGTGAAGGAGAGCATCAACCCTAGGAGAGCAGCTGAAGTTGCATGTGTGGTGGGGAGAGACTTCCAGATGACATGGCAGGAGGGTGAAGCTGAGAAGAGAATACGGGAAGGAGATTTGCAGGGGACTACTGAGAAGGGCAGGAAAAAAAACACAGACAGGGAATGTAAGTAGAGACATTTTCTTGGTGGTGGATGAAATCATGCCAAATCTTGTCAGAAATGAGCTGACTACAGCTCAGTTTGGTATCAAAGATAGGAAATAAAAATGTTTATAAGACCTTTTCTCTTTGTTCCATCTTCCTAGGTGGAAGTTCTTATTCTTAAAGCCTTATTCTTAAAAAGCTAGTTATTTAACTTGTTCTCTAATAAAAACTTTAAGGGGGGTTGAGTTAGAAAACATTCTTATCTCAAGGGAGCTTACTGAGGAGAATGCAGATGTACCTTTAAGTGGAGCCTGAATGGGGGGTGCAGAACACTTGCTGTTTAAGAATAATTCTTTTTCTCTGAATTTCTTTTAATTTTGTGCCAAGATTGGTACCAAACAGCCCGACTAGAAGTATGTTCTGTTTCTAATTAACTCTTAAATACTATTAGTCCTGATATAAGTATCCATCATCATAATCTCTAAATACTAAAAGCAGTCTGATACTCCTCTGCTTTTCATCTGCTGAAAAGTACATGTTTCACTAGCTTATCACACTGAACATTACCATATTTATTTTTACAGAAACCTGTATCCTCCTAAATGCTACTCCATGTAATGCATGGAGGAGAGCTAGAGAAATACATTTGATCTTATTTTACCAATGCTTAAAAAGTGAGATTTCAGATCACATAATCTATTTTCATCCTTTTATGTGTGTTTCCCGTATTTAGAATAGAATCTATTTAAAATATCACTAAGTAGTGATCCATTGGTTAACACCCACCTACCTACTGTCTCAATGTTGCTATGAGCTTGTCTCTGCCAGCTGCTGACCTGTGTTTAGGGACATTCTTGGCCTCTCCCCCTCCATTTAAAAAAAAAAAAAAAAAAAAAAAAGGCGGCATGAAAGTTGCACTTACAAATTTTTCAGTTACCTGGATGCAATCATAAACCTCAAAGTTCTACTCACAGTTGCATCAAATGAAAGGTAATGCATAGTAATGTCTTCTCCTACAGATACACACGGTCTTTTATAGTAAGGGAACAAGGAATATTTCTTTAAGACTGAAATAAAAGACATGTTAAGGTGGATTGTCCAAGTAGTCTAGCTGAGGTGGTAATGCAATGTGAATTATGTATTCCTAGAAATTCAGTTTGGCATTGTCTTTAATAGCCAGTCCAGGTATCCGCAG
>NW_010551236.1:28744-31944 GCF_000687285.1 Phaethon lepturus | reverse complement strand
TAGAGATGTGCCCGCTCTCGGCCATCGCTCTGGTTCGCTGGCACCATCCCCGAGAACCTCGAAAAGAAAATGATCTCGTGTTCGACAGAGCAGAGTTCAAAAGAGTCACCCAAAAAGCTAGCAAGCAAACAGAGCATATGGCCTTTAATAATTAAAATCAGCCAGATGAGTGTGCTACTTCTGTAATGAAACGCTGAATGTCTCTATATACCCCATGGCATGTGAGACCAGATTTGGTCAACTGGGTTAGGGATTGAATTTTCCTTCATAGCAGTAGCTGACAGTGTCTATAAATAATACCCGTCGAGAGGCAGGGAAATGCCAGGCTGCTGGCGTTACAGAAGGAGATGCAGAAGCCCCTGGGCTCTAGGTGTGTTCGTGGAGCTGTGCTGGTGTGCTGCACAGAGCTGACGCTCTCCGGGAAAGCTGGAACAGAAAGAAGGATTACTTCCTGCGAGGGATCCAAACAAGAAGGGGGACAGGAGGGTTAATTAGGTTTCCTTTTCCTTTAGCTTGCTGTTAGATTTTTCCAGAGTTTCTTTTTTCCCAAAATTTATAAATTTTTTCCAATTAAAGTTCCAAATAGTATTTTTTTCCCTTTTTTTACTTGCAACTTAATAGACTAGCACATATGGGTTATTAGAGGAAGGACAGCATATTTAATGCTTGCGTCTTTTAATTTTTTATTTAATATTGCCCAAAGTGTTAGAATTCAAAATACTGTGTTCTATTCTTAATATACTGTTAAGCATTGAAGTTTGTTTGGCCCCAATTGCAGAGTATTGCATTAGTCCATACTCTTGGATGGATGTTATTCAGTGAGAAAAGTAACTTACACCTTTATTTTTGTACCAGTCAAAATCAGATTCATGGTCCTTTCTGAAAAATGCTGCAACATTTGGTAAATAATATTACCAATGTAATAGTTAAATATTTCAAGAAGTATTTTTAAACATGGAAATACTTTCCTCAGCTTTGTTTCCACTGCCATTTTTTAAATTAAAATCTAAACATTTGAGCTGACTATATTTTTCTAGCAAGATAAAAAAGAGCTTTATCTAAATGCAATAACATGGTCAAGCCACATGGATAATAACCACAGAACATTATAAAAACCATGACTTGTACCTCAGTTTACTGGCCTTCTTAACTCTGACATGTAACAAAAGCAGAAAATCAAAAGATACTTCAAAGTACTGAAAACTTCAGTTGCCTGCCACTTGTAGCATGTGAAGTTTTAATTAATTCTACATGCTCTGGTGTAACTACTGTTATTTTTATTACTGCAGCTATTTATAGCATGATAATCTTCCTGTGAGTAGAGAATACCCTGCTCTGTGATCACTGCAATACCATGAGACAGTCAACTTGACTTGTATTATACGGATGCATTGATGATTCACCTAGATTTCAGCTTCAAGTCTGCTCTCTAAATAGTTTATAGGACTAGATTTTAATACAGCTATTTGTGTTTGTGAGGAGTCACAGATGCACAGCTCACACAAGCCTCTTTGCCAAGCAGGTATCACAGAATACAGACCAATTCACCAACTGCCATGACAAAGTGCTCTTTCTTGTTTATTTTTGCTTCTTAACAACTATTTTGGGGGCCGTTTTTTTTCCTGCATGGCACATTGAATATAGAAAAATATCTAAGCACATGACATCAAATCCCAAAGACCCAAATTATATGCGTATTGTTTTCACAGTAAATACCTTCTGTCATTGTTGTGAAGCTTGGTCCCGCTGAAGTCTATCGCCCAGGACTAATCACTGCTCTAATTGGTGAGAGTTGTTCTGAAAATTTCAAAACAACATGTATATTATTTAATTGAAGACAATATTGAATTTAACACAATATACATTATAATATTTAAGGCTTTATTGTAAATGTTAATATTACAATGAGAAATACTTTTAGTTAGTATTTTTTCATCTGAGTTTCCTGGGGTGGTTAGTATTGCCACAGATTCAACAAATACCTTCTGTTCATTATTCACATAGTAAAAACATCTGCAAGATCAACTGGAATGACATACTTCTGCAGCCACAGATTTGGTATTCAGCACTCCCAGATGAATCCAGCTATATATATACAGAAAGTACAATTTTCTTGATAGCACACCAATGCTGCTGAGTCACAGTATGTATTAGACAGAAATGCATCTGTAAAGTTCAGCACAGTAATTGCATGGCAGTTGCTCTAAAGATCACTTATAACTCTTGACAGTTACTTTACAGACAGAACTTAAAACAAAAGACATTTTTAGAGAGGAATCCTTATGATCCCCACCTTAAAAGAGAGTGAACGGTAGTCTATGAAAGGCAGTAGTTTTTGAAAAGCAGATCCTACTTGACCAGCCTGATCTCCTTCTATGACAAGGTGACCAGCTTAATGGATGAGGGAAAGGCTGTGGATAGTGTCTACCTGGATTTTAGCAAAGTCTTTGACACTGTTTGCCACAGCATTCTCCTGGAGAAACTGGCTGCTCATGGCTTGGACAGGTGTACTCATCTCCGTGTAAAAAACTGGCTGGATGGCCGGGCCCAGAGAGTTTTGGTGAATGGAGTTAAATCAAGTTGGCAGCCGGTCACAAGTGGTATTCCCCAGGGTTCAGCACTGGGGAACCTGTTTAACATCTTTATCAATGATCTGGATGAGGGGATCGAGTGCTCCCTCAGTAAGTTTGCAGATGACACCAAATTGGACAGGAGTGTTATCTGCTAGAGAGTAGGAGGGCTCTGCAGAGGGATCCGGACAGGCTGGATCGATGGGCCGAGACCAGTTGTATGTAGTTCAACAAGGCCAAGTGCTGGGTCCTGCACTTGGGTCACAACCACCCCATGCAACGCTACAGGCTTGGGGAGGAGTGGCTGGAAACTGCCCGATGGCAAAGGACCTGGGGGTCTTGGTCAACAGCCGGCTGAACACGATCTGGCAGTGTGCCCAGGTGGATAAGGCGGCCAACAGCGTCCTGGCCTGTATCAGAAATAGTGTGGCCAGCAGGAGTAGGGAAATGGTTGTGCCCTTGTACTCAGCACTCGTGAGGCCACACCTCAAATCCTGTGTTCAGTTTTGGGCCCCTCGCTTACAAGAAGGACATTGAGGTGCTGGAGCGTGTCCAGAGAAGGGCAACGAAGCTGGTGAGGGGTCTGGAGCACCAGTCTTATGAGGAGCAGCTGAGGGAACTGGGGTTGTT
>NW_010551236.1:18915-28071 GCF_000687285.1 Phaethon lepturus | reverse complement strand
TAAAAGGTCTTTTCCAACCTAAATTATTCTAGAATTCTAAACAAGTCTGAGTTTCAGTGTGACGTACTCTGGGACTAAGGTCAAGTCCTCAAACAGTAAGTTCCCTAGAACAAAAATTTTTTGGTCTGTGTTTGCATAATGCCACAATATGTGTTATGACAAAGCTGTCCCCAAGTATAGCCAACAGCTTCTGGGTGCTACCATAATGTACCACAAATATTTTTTGCATCTTAGTTGTTGTTTTTTTGGTTTGTTTGGGGCTTTTTTGGTTTGTTTGGGGTTTTTTTGGTTTTGTGGTGTTTTTTTTTTTTTTTTCGCTTGGGCTGCATTGTGTGAAATGGAGGTCAGTGAAAAGTGTGTCTCTTCCTCCCAGCAACGTTGTCAAGAGAAGAGACAGGGAATGAGAGCACCATTGTTTTTAGAGTCACTCTATGTATAGCATTCAAAGCAGAGAAAGAAATGAGAGTATCTAGATGTAGCTGAAATTACTTTTTCTAAGATGCCCTTTCATAAATAATGCTTGTAGAGCTTGAGAATTCTGAATGTTGCTTGTTGCAGTTTTAACTGCAGGTTAGGTCTGTCAAATCAAGCAGTTGTACCCTAACTACTTGGCTCTCTGTCTAGTATGTCAAGGTTATTTATGTGGCAGTATATTTTGGCCACCTATGCCAACTTTTACAGTAAAGCAATTTGTAATTAACTTGCATGTGCATGCAGATGAAGTGTTACATACCAGGTATCAATGAACATAATTCCATCAGCACATTCCTGCAGCTGAAGTAGTAGAAAGTAATGTGATTTGCTAGAGAAAGGGGGGTTTGTTTTGAACATCTTTGAAAGTTACAAGCGCATTGGATTGTTTCACTTTTCAGTTCTCATCTGTTTCTTGGGGAGAGAGAGTTGGCAAAACTTCTATCACTTTTTGCAATTCTACTTGCAGAACTTGACACAAAATGTAGAAATGAGGCAAATTTATTATGAGTGATGATTACTAAGCTCCTGGATTTATTGAAGGTACCGGAATGCTTAATTGCCACTTAGTGCTGAATAAGCACTCAACCAAAATCAAAGGTCGATTAAATTATATACTCTAATTACATAGTACAATAAAAGAATGTTTTGATTACAAAGTCAAGTTATTGGATAAGGACACCATTTTTTAAGAGGTCAGCTCAGCTGACTGCAGCTTCTGACTTCAAAGAACCTAAGCTAACTTTCTGCATTCTGCAGTAAAAGAGCTGTGTCCATCATGTCTTTGCTGCAGGAATTCTTATTTTTAATAATGCTACTACCGGTAACAATGCTTGCAATTTCTCATGACCTGCACAGGGTACCAGTTTAAGATTTTATATTTGATCCTGTTGAATGCAAAAAATTGGGCCACACGCTCTGGGCTCCTCCTCAGCCTCCCCAACTGTTCTCTGTAACAGAGAGAACATCCACTCCCAAAAAGGCTGAGTGGATGTTCCAGGCAGAGCTCAGGTAGGAAAAAATAAGACTGCAGACAAGTATTTCTGTTTTCCTGGTCATCCTGTCTTTCTGAACACTCATGCTAGGGGTACAGATGTCGAGATTCGGGGTTTTTATTGGCAGTTTTGTTAGTGGCAAGAATTCCTTATTCCTCCCTAAAGCAGAAAGATCAAACTGGACCCAACAGCAGGAACCTTCCGAGTGGTAGCAAAGAGCACCCACAGTGCACCATGGAGGGCTCACTGAATAGCACTCTCAGTTGTTTTTGTATTTGTACAGAGACTAAACAGGATAGCCTAGCTTGAGCCACTACCCTTCCTGGCTTTTCCCAAGAACCTCAGTATTAAGCCAACACATTCATGGGTGAGGTTGCTGAATACGGCACAGACATGCATTATGAAACAGCTCAAATCTGTTACCTATTGACTTTGGGGGGGCAATTTCATAAGAGCATGCATTTATTTGTTAGATTCCATATGCTGTACACTTTTTTTGTTGGGGGGCACCATCTTTATCATTGCTTCAAGGTCTGGTCTTCTAATTCCAATGAAATTGGCTGACTGCAAGATCAATTGCAGAAGACTAGCCCCCCAAAAGTCCAAGTTGAGGAGAGAGAGAAGCACTAGGGCATCAGACTAGAACTGCTCTATCATGGAGAGTGTTTGCGTAACTACTGAAGTGTCTTGTATATAAATTTTGAAATAGACATTTATTTGCATTGACAAAGAAATCTCAGCAACCAGAAGTTTAAAAAAGATGCCTGGACATGCTTCCAAGTGAAAAGAGGCAAACCTGACCATAAGAATTCTTTAATTTTTCTTTCAGTTACATATTAGTAAGGTTAGTCAGCCTGAAGTCTAGACATAATCCCAATACTGTCACAAAGCCAATGCATCAGGAAAGAACAGAACTGCTGCTGCAAGGCAAGCACAATGCAGTGCTAATTAGCATTGCTATGAAATCAGTCTGAAAGCTAAACTGATTGCCTTTGTGCTTTTACCAGTGTCTTAAAGATGTTGGCAACTTTTACTCCTTCAAACCTTATTAAAAAATAACAGAGACAGCATTATGTCCTCTAAACATCAGCCCAGAGATTCTAACTCTTAAAGCAGCAAGTGTCAATTTGAGTAATAGCTTTATTTATATAGTTCCAGCATCTGCAGCTGATCCACTGTAGTCCACAGCAATAACTGCTAAGCAATTAGTAGCCATTCCAGCATGAATAATGCTGTAATCAGTAAGTCACCGAAAATGAACACGTACAAAAGTACATGCTGTATACAGTGGAAGCATAGGTAACAGCCTCTCTAAATTTTCAGTTTAAAAGTCTTGGCAGGTTAGTAGAAATCTGGGTCATCATGTTCTGAAATTTAATCATTCTGTAGAGGCAAGCATGATTACATCCCTTTGCTTAACAGTGCGAGATTAGCAATTGCAAAGTAGCTCTTCATAACAGGCATTTTTTGGGCAATCTTCCCAAGGCAGTTGTGGACTTGATTAGCCACCAGGACTGAAATCTCTACAGCAAGAATTACCCAAATATGGGTACTGGGATTCCAAAACTTTGATGGATTAAATAAGTCAGGGGATTTTTTTTTTTTGTCTTTAACTGATCTGGAAGCAGAATGTACTTTCTGCTTATGCTCTCTACGCTATCAATGTCAAGTTAGCCTTCTACATTTAAGGGGAAAAAGAACTTCTAGAAAACAAACTTTATAGGGTTTTTTTTGTTGTTGCTTCGTTGGTTTTTAAGACTCTGAGAAGATTAACTGCTCAGTCCATCCACAAACTCAAATCTGAGACTACCTGGATTCAAATTGCATTAGAATTAGTACAGGCGATGGACTGTTCTTTAGCTACCATAACAGATGACCACAACTGTAAGCCAAAATAGCTCCCCACTCTCCAACTTTGGGAAACTCTAACGGGGTGGGGGGGGGAGGGATGTATATTATGCGTATCTAGACACAATTGCATACCAGCGTGGGAAAATAGGAGGAAAAAAAGGAATTTTACAAGTTATTAAAAGACTATAAAGATGGAATTTTGTTCCTAACCCCAAGGATGTTCTGAAAAGGTCAAAGATTTACAGTTCATGTCTTGTTCACAACTCTCAATTTCTTCCTCAGCCGACTACTTCCCAACACCTCTGTTAATCCCTTATGTCCTCCCCTTACCCATTCCCACAACCCTTTTCTCTTCCATATGCCAACATCTTACCTCTGCTACACACAGGTTCCTCCCATCCTTTCTTTCTACAAGGCTCTAGGGACATACTTTCTCGCTATTTCTCATCCACAATCTTGCTCTGCACATTTCAGACCAGCCACAGCGTGTAACACAATGTTAGGTACCCAACTACACAGAGGATGACCATGTCAAGGAAACCAGTTTGGCTGTAATGCTTAGTAGGATGCTGGTCTTTGGAGCTACTTGAAGGGAAAAAGCTGAAGAGTAGGTGAAAAGCAGGTGCCCGTCAAAGCGAGGAAAAAAGGCTTGTAGCACATGGGAAGGCTGCACACAGGAAAGGACCAGAAGGCAGGGAGATGAGTGGCCACTTGTGCAGGATCAGGAAATCATTGCTTTCCCACCCAGTGAAAGACTGATCACAGTCTAGTTGTAGGTAGTTTCACCTATGGTAAACTTGCTGTTTTCTATGACTAATTTTTAGCATTTTCCAGAGCAGGACAAATGCTTTAGTTCTGCTGAATTAATGAGTTTAGGATAGTATCCACAGAAGTAAGATGCTTTATGTTGAGTTCACTGTTGTCTAAACTTCAATGAATTTCATTATGAAGCATCTATCTAAACAACAGCCTTTCACTGATTTTTATGGCAGCGTAAAGGAAGTTCACTACTTTCCTCCTGAAATTATGAAAACAAGTTTGGCTCCCCTACAAATTGCTGCCATGTACATGCACATACAAAACAAAATGGAGGAAGGGACAATTCCCACTGCGCTGCAGATTTAAGCTTTTGGGCAGGAACTTGCTTTTAACTACAAAATGCTTTCTGCAAAGTAATTAGCAAGCAAAAAGTCAAATCAAGTTAGGCAATCTATCTGCAAATCATGGCTGAACAGATGTCAAAAGACTATTAAAGATGATTTTTACCTATAAAGGCTTATGTAGTTTACCTGTATCTAGTCCACTCTTGTGATCTAACAGTCTCACAGAAAGAGAAACAAACAATATACAGTTGAGGAAGAACCAAATTTCAGGTCTATGGAGACTTAGTTATCAGTTCAGTAATATCTGGCCAGAATGGGCTGATCAAAAGAATTCCAATTGCACCTTTCTGTTTTCAGTTTATGGCATAAACTGTAAGTGCTGTGAGTCTATCAAATAAGCTCCATCAGCTGTTTAAGCAGAGAAGGAATGCTTACTCCAAATCCCTTCAAAATTATTTTATTTAGCACAAAGAATTAGAAAGACCAAGCACTTATGAGTCATTTTAGGAAGAAGGGACCAGAGCTTTGCTTTGGTGACAAGTTAAGTCTTTGTAATAAACTTTTGTTTCCCCAAAGAGTATAAACAGTTACAAACATCAGTGGAACAATGAATTAAAATCTAGCCATCAAAGAAGTGCAACTTAGTTACATTTTTTGAGGTTTTTGTCATTTACTTTCTTTCAAGTTTATCCTTTTTGGGGTTGAGTGATGTGTTGGGTTTTTTCTTTTTTTTTTTTGGTTGGGGTTTTTTTTGTTGTTGTTTTGTTTTGTCCCAGCCTCCTCAAAATTAACTCTAAATTTATAGAACATACTAATAACCAAGCGATCACACATTTCTGTGGTCCTTGGAATTAACATCCTCGTTAATTACATTTTTGACACCTCAAACAGAGGACAAAAAGGCCTTGAGAGGACAAAAAAAAAATAATCACAGCAATCTCTGCAAGTTATAGGAGATTTGCTTAGCATAAAAGTATGAGTTCTTACCTTATGTAAAAAGCAGAATCTTGTGCACCAGCTCCACATAAATGCTTCCAGTTACCAGAACAAGGAGGAACACTGTACAGTGCCCAATAAACGGATTTAAAATAGCGTAACAGCTTCCTTTTATGGGGCAGTTCCCACCTCTTCTAGTGTGTTCTGCAATACTTTTCAGATATTTTACTGAACTGCTCAAACTTCCTCACTGGGCATTGTACAACTGCAGGAAGAGAGGAAGCAAGAATTATGCTGACTAACATTTTTTTGCTGCACCTCCAAGTAACTTCAGGCTACTCAAAGTTAATACAAATACAAATGAACTGATACTTTCCCATTCTTGTATATTGCATACCAGGTAAAGAATCTTGGGACCATGGTAAAACAAAATTCACAGCATTTGAAATTAACAGTATTCTGCAATTAGTTAATTTACTAAGGAAGCAGAGCTCATGCAAATACACTGTGTACATGCATTCCATGAAAATCCAAAAATATATTCAATAGTCTGGGGAAGAAAAAACCCATAGCTCGCCAATTTTCAAAGCAGATTTGGGAGGTGAGCAGAAGCTACTGGAAGGTGATCCAACAGGACACAAACTCATGTGGTTGTTTTCTATGAGGATTCCAATTTCAAAAAATTCCTCAGTGATCTCATTAAACTAAACCTGCAGCATAAGTCAAAGTTTGATCAATAGCATGTTTTATTATTTAGTATATGAAACTGAACAGTCCAGATTTTAAGGCAATGGAAAAAGATAAACCTCATTTCAGTATTTCCTAATTCTTTTTGCTAAACACAATATTGTTGCGACAATATTGTTCTAACAATTATTGCTATATGATAATAAGAAGGTAAGTTTTCTTGTGATCAGTGTTTTATTCGTGTGTCCTTTGGCACTGGAAGGAATAAAGACAACAGAACACATCTGAATCCAACAGTAGTTTATTACCCACTCATTGCAGATGAAGTTAGACATTTCAGTTACCAGTCAATATGAGCTTAAATATTAGTTGACAACTGCAGAAAGTGTACAATGAGTACAAAATCATTAATGATAATGTAACAAAAAGTTCTGACGTATTAATTTTTAAAACATCAGTTGTACACTACTACACAGCAACCATTATATGGTTCTCAAATAACTCAGGGCTTGCATTTGAAAGTGCGCTTTTTTTTTTTTAAATAAAATTCTCCAAGAGGTTGAGAGACTGGGGTTTACAACTACATTATTTCCCAAAATAGTAACATACAGCCTTACCTTACATTGACAAAGCTGTTTTATATTTTATGAATGCTTGCTTTTATCAGGGAATGCAGTAACAAGAAAAAATCTATACATAAAAAATTAAACTCCAATATGCAATATATTATATAGCTATATTGTACTACAGATTTCATATAAATCAAGTATAGGCCAAATTTTGGCATCATTTTTAAGTGCATTAAGTTTAATATAAAATCCCCCTCAGAATTTGCTCTTACTTTTCAGGCTACTAGCTCCTGAACTGATCTTTTCCACTTATGATACTTTAGACATTTATAATAGTCTTAAGATCTAATTTCCATTTCAGGAATATCACCCTTGTCTTTCATTACACTTTCTAACAAAAATAAAGGTTTGTGAAAAACTTAGTGACTAATTTAGTCAAAGTTTAGTGACTAATAAAATTCTCCAACTTGACAGGACTTTTTATTTACATTTACTGGTCAATATCTTTAAGGTATTCTCCTACATACCCTCTATTCTTCTTTGATCCTACAGGAACAGCTACTAATTATACACTGCAAGAGCATATTCGTTTGCTTCATTTTGTTAAATGGACTCTTACCAACATGCAAATTATTTCTGGTGCAGAATGGAGGGCCAAGACATTTTTCTAACGCATAGTTAAATTTGCTTCAACTCCAGCATGTGATATTCACTTTTTAGAGAACACCTGAAGAGCTATATCCTCTCTGCCACACAATACCACATTTCGTTTCCAAATTAAGCTTTGTTTCCTTTGTTTCAAGTAATACTATAGTAAGAAAAACATTAGTGACCCAACTAATCTATCAATTTGATAAATATGGCATTTACAGTAAAATAAGCTTGTATATTTTTGCTGGAACAAAACCACCACCAGCTTTCCACTAGAATAAAATCCTAGCATTGATGAAATCAATTCAATGAGACTTCCTCACACAAAAAAGTCAAAGTTTCCTCAGTCATTTGTAGAACATAGCAGTAAATTGTATAACCTAGAAACATTCTATATTAGACCAAAAAACCACCCAAGAATCAATTACTTTGAGTCACAATACCCCAAGAATCCATTCTCCTGTCAGCATTGTATCTACTGACATTATTCCAGGATCTTGTCATTCAGCACAATTATGGTACAGAGTAGAAAGCATCAATTAAGCGTTGCAAATGTACAGCCAGTTCCAGCTCCTAAGAAACAACTTCCAAGTTAAGCCCTTTAAAAGTCTTACAAAAACTGGGCTAAGCTAAGTATGATTTTAAAAAGAACAATCTCTCAGACCTCAAAAGCAAGGATATTACATTTACACCTTAGAAGGCAAGTCCCTTCACACACACAGATGCCTGAATGCATGTCAGAGCATGGACATGACCTCCAGAGTTCATTCTCGATGTAATATGGAAGGAACTAGGTGCAGAACTCCCAGTAAAGTTAATAGGAGTTACACAGCAATGCCCCTTCATACCACTGAATTATAAATATCTTATGTATTGTGTATGAAAAAATCTCAATTTTGTATTGAGAAAGCAAGCACTGAAACAGAAACAACTTTTAGCACAACAGATGTATTTACTTACAGCATGCAAGGTTTGTTTTTATGTATTCGAGCAGCTAACAGCCACTAACAGCCCTTAAGTATTTACAAGTTCAAAATTACAATCTTCACATAAGTAGCAATTGCTTACAAGAAGTTCAGGACACTCCCTGGGAAATAAGCAAGAAATGGAGTAAAAAAAATACTGAAAGCAGTAATAAAAGCTAGTAGCAAAATAAGACATAATAGCTTTTAAAATCCAGACAATTTAACACTGTTCTGGTAAAAAAAAAAAATAATTTAAAAAGCCATATATCACATTTAGAAATGCCATCTTAAAAGCATCTTTTTTTTTTTTTCCAGGAGAAAAGCTGTACATAAACTTAAAATAAAAACTCCAAGTACATAAACAATTGGTTTGCCAATTTACCTTAAAATAGCTTCTCCACTGTTCCTCTTCTCCCTGCCCTGCCCCCCCAAATTTACAAACTAAGTGGTAAGGTAAATGTGATCAGAGGCTGAAGAGCCTCTCACAAAGGAGAAAGATGCTTCAACCTCAGTTCATGGTACAGGAAGCAAAAGTAATAGCTTTTTTATAAACATGAAAGTTTTTTCAAAATAACAGATTCTAAAACCTACCCAAGGTGCAGTGCATATATTAGTCCTGTTTGAGGGCCAGGTCTGAAAAAATCCTGCTCCTACGTTTAAGGCAGTGTAAGACTAATTTGAGTCTCTTCAGCCTCTTGGAAAAAAGAATTTTGTGCCAAATTACACTCTACGTGACTGTTAGTTTCAGGTTTTATTTCCTACAGTGATCGCCTAAGACAAATTTAACTTCTAGCTTTTTGTAATAAATATCTATATCTGCTTCTATGAAGTAGTAGTATTTCTCTCTTTAGGACTATACAACCTGGAACTGAGGAAGTTCACTAGCAGTGACATATGAATATGTTTTTGCACCACTTGGTTTCAAGTG